>NC_041395.2:90717359-90823877 GCF_900747795.2 Erpetoichthys calabaricus
TCAATATGGTAGAAATGAAATGAATAGGGTAGAAATGAAACGGCGACAATTAAACGAAGAAGAAAGAAAAGCACTGAGAAAAGAGACTCAAATGCGTTGGACAGAAAAATGAGCAAAAAAGAATAATCGAGGTGCAAATTCAGAAAATAAGGAAAGTAATTATCAGCCCGGAACAAGAGGAATTGAAAAAAAGGCACGTCCAATCCGGCTCTTAAATAAATGACAGTGAGTAAAATGACAAAGTAGAACTTCACAGAGATGTTTACAAACGTTGGCGCTAAACACATGCAGAGCAGGTTAGAGATTTTGAAACCAGGGAAATTAGAAAGGCTCAAAAAAAAAAAAAAAAACCTTGGCGCTATACACATGTGGAGAAAGTTAAAGGAGATGAAAGTAGGAAAATTAGAAAATATAAAAAAGTAATGATCGCAGTAGCGCAAACAAACAAACTGCCTCATTTAACTATGTACCAGTCTAACTTTGGTTTTGCACAATAATTACTACACTATTGCACCTTAACACTTAATTCTACTTTATTCACATAATTTTACTTATTTATTATGTTCTACTATACTGTTATTTTTCAATCTATGACTTTTTGTTAATCTAACTGATATTATTCTAACTTTGCACAGTTTTTGATAAGCGGATCAGGATGCATTTCACTGCGTGTTGTCCTGTACAACTATGATTGTGACAAATAAAGAATCTTGAGAATTTCAAAAAAGGAGTTTACCGCACATGCATTTATTGGTTACTTTGTTAATGTATATATATTTATCTGTCTGCTTATTTAAAAACATAAATTTACCCCAGGAGTCAAAAACGTTCTGTCCAGCCCTTGTACAAAAACTTAGACAAAAGCTGGGGTATCACCTTGGTAAACCCATGTACTTTTGGAACTGTGAGAGGAAAATAGCACGACTTTACAGACAGGAGTCCAATGCAGAACTCTACTTACTTTGTTACTTTGTAAAAAAAAAAATTATTAAATGCTGATGATATAGATCGTTTTGTCTATGCTGAAATTCCAAACAGAGAAACCTATCCTGACCTCATTAAAAAGATTCAGCATATTGGGACTCGCAAGATTACAAATATTGTTTTTACAGAAGTTCTGAAATAAAAGTGAAACTAATGAAATTGCAACAATTCAAAGAAAAAACAATCTTAGAAGTGTGTATCCGGTAAACCAAATACGGGGGTTGGTGAGCGAAGCCCCCTAGTATATACATATACATACACACACATATATACATACACATACATATATACATACACACACACACACACATACATACACACACACACACATATATATATACACATACACACACATATATATTTTTTTAACTGTTTTATGAACTTCACTAAGAGAAATTAAAATGCAGAGATGAACCAACCGTCTTCTAACACACTTTCACAGTAGTTGCTTTGTTAGACTCTGAATATAGTGGTATAAAGTTTGTTCAGGTGACTATATTATTTGCTCATGTACATGCAGCAAGACTATAAGCTTACTTCATCAGCTACTTTGGATGTCTGATTAATAAAGATCTGTATTCCTTATTCAGGGGTAAAGGGGGAACCCAATGCACTTTTACTCCTTTGTGTCCTTAAACAATGATTTTCAAATTACCTGCTTACATCCATACTTGCAAACCAACATTTTTCCAGTTATATTGAACAGTGTTTCTCATCTACGGCTTCACTACTAATCAGCGGACAACTGATGCACTTTAGAAACTAAACATGCAGTAGACAGTAGGGAGACAGTGTCCATTCCAGGGGTAACAGGTGCATGACAGGAAATATTTCTGAATAAGACACCAGTCTATTCATCATGAAGCTCATTAACACAAATGATGGAGAACTATAAAGTGGCAGTCAACCTGAAATTGGGTCACTGGACTATGGGAATAATCAGGAGTGCCCAGAGAGACACAAGTGAACACCAACACCAGGAATCAAACCAGAGTTTAAGTGGTGTCATCTTTCAGAAAATCAATTATCTAATAACGTGGGGAAAAAAATCAATGTCACATGAACAGTTTTCAAAACACTGTTCACCTAAATCACTATGCTTTTCTTGCATATTGATTAAACTCACCAAAGAGGGTACTGTAAATGTACTGATGTTGCAGGTTCCAAACACGAGGACCGTCAGACCCAAGAACCTCAGCTGCATTTCCAGCATGACTGCAGTTGTAGTAAGTTCATTCACCTGATCTGTTTAAAGGGGAAAAAAAGGAAAAATGAATACAATACACCTATTTTAACAATTGCTTTTGTCACTTAAAAGGACTTGTTGGTTATGTCACTGAACTGTTAACAAAAAGGTTTATAGTTTAGCCAACATCAAGGTACTTAATTTGCCAATGCTTCAATTATAAAATTATATAAAAATAGCATTTCACTGGTTTCTATAAATTGCTTTGTACATAAGTTTTAAATTAATAAAAAGAACTAGATAAAGATTTACATTTTACTTTGGGTGATTTATTTTTCCAATTTTACAAACCAAAATAACGTCAAAGCATTTCCACGTCCTTTTCAGTATACATGTCATCATCACTTTAAGTAGCTTAATTAACAAAATGTTCTATGTTAACTAACATAAAGTAACAACCCTTTCGACAGCAATGTGTTCAGAAAACAAGCCTCCAGTAAGCACAGTCGTTAAAAAATAAATATTTAAAGAGATAACTAAAGGTGGCTTAATAAAACTCGAGTGGTGGAATTCGACCCGATTGTGGTCATGGGTTAAGATAATGTATTTGGTGAGCATTAATAAAATACTATTTGGCACTAAAAAAAACCTAGCAACGCTGTCTTGTAGGTACAGCAAATCCATACTTTAAAGAGGGTACGGGCACTACCTATTATTAAAGACCTAGCATTTAAGTCATATTTATGTCAAAATGGTAACTTTTCTGTGTTACAGACAAGTTAACAATGGTGAATATCTCCCTTGAAAACTCTGTGTTGTTAAAAATGTCATTTTTTTAATTTGAGTACTGTTCACTTTAAATAAATGTTTTCATCTCAAGCGAACTGTAAAGATGGATTATATTGAATTAAGTATATTCGAAATAACAGACAGCGTATAAAATAAACATCTGCCACTACGTGCGGGATATAAAACGAGTTAAAAGAAACATCCCAACTGACGAAGACTGTTACAATAAAAGAGAACAAACACGGAGAAAGCCGAAGCGATACTCCCATCAGGAAGCGAGGCGCCCCTCTCGAGTGCCTGAAGGACCCCTCTAATTATTCTGTGTGCCTTTTCTGCTCCTCGAAATCCCCAGCTGGGTGCACGGGAGCGTTCCATTTCTCGAAGGCGGTGGCGGGAGGGCGGGTGTTTGACGTAGGTGGGAGTCTCGTGTGTGAGACGTGCAGCCTAGGTGCCCTGGCAAAATAATTAAAGGAACGGCATCAGGGTGGCTTTGTTGGGTTCCCGGGGCATGTGCCCGCGTTCTCCCTGCTCAGTCCTTCCTTATACACCTCCGCTGAGACGTGGAGCGCTAACATGCTGAGCGCAGGTCTACGGGGAACGCTGTCTCAGCCGGGAATGTGAGTCAGGAAAGGATGAGTTCATCTGCCTTTTCTGGCTCGTGCGATCACTCCAGCCTGCGGCTGATGGATTACTTGCATTGTCTTACAAGGACCTGCCCACTGTTACTTCCTTTTATTTATTTATTTAAACGGTGCAGGCCTGTGAGTACTTGTGTTATCGCCGTTTTACTGCAGTAAAAGTTGCAAAGATGTATGAAAAAAGCGTTTACTGTTGTGGGGCAGCACCCAATCGGCTCTTAAAATGCTATTATTGAACGCAAACATTAAAGGGAGCAATTTGTGTGAAAGATGTAACTTAACATTAGTTATCCATACATTATCAATACTGCTTACTCTAGCTCACAGTTCTGAGGTACCAGCCCAGTACGGAGTTCCACAGCATTGCAGGGCACATACACTTTACCTCCTGTGCTCACTCATACAAGATGAACTTTAGATAGCAATTGAAAATATAATTGCTAAAAAAATTATTTATTTTATACTGGGCTTTTAAGAGACAAGAAATGGGTGTATAAATTGGGACATACACCATTTTAAAACACAGAATGTGTGCATTGTTTAGGTAACATTTATACAGGGTTTAGCAGAGCAGAAGCTATAGCAAAAATTCCTTGGAAGTAATTTCTCAGAGCTGAGGAGTGGTGGCTCTGAGACTAGGGATCTGCGCCCGTTTGGCGGTTTGAATCCCGTAAACGCCAGAAGTGACTCTAATCTGTTGGGCTCTTGAGCAAAGCACTTAACCGCAATTGCTTCGTCCTGGGTATGATGTTAACCTGCATCTAGTCCTGCAAGCAGGTCTGCAACTTGGCACTCCAGCAACTGTAAAAAAACCTCACACTGTTCCAGTGGCACATTCCATATTTCACCAGTACAAAATAAGTCTCCTAATAACTATATTTCTAGACTTATAACAATAATATTAAGAGTAGTGCCTAAGTATCATTTCAATAATAATTAATTACATATTTGTAGTGCTTTTTTCACTACCCAAAGTGCTTTACATAGACAGCAGTGAGACAATTCAAACACCACCACAAAGTGTAGCATCCACCTGGAGGGTACAACAACAGCCATTTTGGCACCAGCATGCTCATCACACATTAGTTATTAGATAGATAAGGGGTGAGAGAGTTTGTTAGCCAGGTAGAGACGGGATGATATGGAGGCTAGAATTGAAAAGGCCATTAATGGCAAATTAGCTAGGACATCAGTGTACACCCATTATCTATTAGAAAAATGCCCATTGATTTTTTTCTGACCACAGAGAAGAAGTACTCAGATCGGGCAGCAACAAGTGTCTCAGTTTTACATCTCAACCAAAGGATGGTGTCAGTTTTTACACAACAGTGTCTCCATCACTGCACTGGGGCATAGGGATTCACACACAGACCACAGGGTAAGTGCCCCCTGATGGCCTCACCAACACCTCTTCCAGCAACAACCCAAGCTTTTCATAGATGGTATCCCATCCAAATTCTGAATAGGCATAAACATGCTTAGCTTCAGGTGGATTTACTTGTCCTGCAGTGCAGGTGGTATGGCTGATGAAAATTCAAGATATCATGAAGTAGCTTTGTGTCAATTTTCTGTCTGAAATTAATTCCTGCAAAGCATCTACTTTGTGTAGTCTTCAACCACAATAACTATGTATTTCCTGTATTGCCCAAAATCACACAAGGAATGCCACAGTGGGCTTTAACAGGCAATGTTTTTTGATAACCTCTTGATCCCCTAAGTAGACAATAGAAACAAAAAATCTTGTAGAGAAAAAAATTTGGAAGAAATCTTGGGAAAGGCAATTTGGGGGTGGGAGGAGGCTTTCCATGTAGGTTGGATGTGCAATGGGTGTCAAAAAATGGTGTAAATACATAAATCAGAACTCAAGGAATCCTCTTCACAGAACTAGATGGCTAATCTAGTACTGTCACTTCAGAAATACAATTGCATTAACTACTTTGTTCTTGCACAGCGTTCCTCATCATGTGCAGGTGTAGAACGCTGGGACAACTGTCCAGGCAAAATGCAAAAACAGATTATACTACTTACTTACTTACTTAAGGATACAGCTTTATTAAAATACATTAAAAGCAAAGTAGAAACTGATTAACCTAAATGAAAAAGAACAAAATCTGTCCATCAGTTAATTATAGAACCATGTCCAGATTGTACAGAATAGGAGTCAGACAAGCCAAACACAAGTCTGAGTCCTGGAGACCTCGGCCAACAAGCTGCCTCCCCTCTACTGGCCATTCTACAACTGAGTCAGTGCTGGACCACCCAAACAGTGCTCATTTATCTGAGATGACTTTTCCATAGGCAGGAAAATAACCTGGCAGTTAACAGCAGTGGCACTAAGTGCCACATGAGGATACTGAGAAGAGAAACAGAATAGGTGAGGTTTAATAACAGTTTATAAATATCATTTACTTATATTTTAGTACTAATGACTAACAACAGAGATGCAGTACACAAAGCTAATCAATAGCTCTACTCAAGAGTATGCTAAACTGAAATAGTTTCTCCAGCCTAGACTTAAAAGCAGGCAGACCATTCCACAGATTTGGGGCACTATAGCTAAAAGCTCAACATCCCACTGTTATTTTATTAATTCTTGGAATCATAATCATAATGTGTGCTCTGGTTAGTATGTAATGATAAGTTCAGATAAGTAAGTAGGGTCTTGGCCATTTAAGGCTTTATGTGTTAAAATGAGGAAATCTGCCCTAAACATCTTAAGAACTGAAGTTATATGTTTGTACTTTCTTGTTCTTGTCATTTAAATTGACTGAAAGCTTTATAAAGAATGATTTGAACAGCCAGTGAACACTGCACTGCAGTAATCAATTATACTAGAAATAAATGCATGCATTAATTTCTCAGTATCCTGCATATTTATAAAATGCCTTAATTTTTCAACATTTTAAGATGAAAAAAACATGTTTTGGATAGTTTTGTAATGTGTGCTTTAAACACTAGAGTTAAAGATAACACCTAGATGAGGGGCTGATTCAGTAAAACTAATGGTGATTCCAACTGAGTAAAATAATGACTAAATATTGTTGCGATCAGCATCATTCCTTCAATAATTAACATTTCTGTTTTATCTGTGTTCAAAGACAAGTGGTTCTCATCCATTAACCCCCTTAACACACTAACACATCTAATTAAGAACAACATCTGAGAAGTGTCATGTGGTCTAAAAGATCAGCTATAAGTTGGTTAGAGGGTTCTTGTTTTTTTTTGTGAAGCAGCAGTTCTTTATGAAATGGTCTTTGGCTCTGTTTTTCCTGACATATTTCATCTACTTCAGCTCTTGGTACAAAGGTTGGATGAACCTCACATTGCAGTTTCGATCCTCTTAGACAACTTTAAATCAATTTTCAGAAGCAAATTAATGTGCACTGGAGAACTAAACCATTGGCCAAAGCAGATTCACACTAAATGTGAAATGTCCTAGAATACATACTCCCCTGTCGGATGTTAAACGAGCCATGAAAATACAACTGACCAGGGATATATCCAAGCAGTAAGAAACTTTTTCACAGGTGAATAAATCTGTATGTCTTTTAATGAAATATTTATTTTACAGTATTTAAACATGCATTTACGTTATTTATCCTAATATACGAGTATTCTAAAAATAGGTTAATGAGGCTACAACTTATACCAGCAGAACTGAATGCAAGACGAGAACCCACACATCATGGACAATCAGTCCATAATAGAGCACATTCACTCACATGCCCTCATAGACAGCCAGTTTAGAATCACCAGAACTGCACTGTCATACACAGGGTCCAAGACAAAATTTGAACCCACAAGGCTAGAACCTTATTATGGATAATCCAGTATAACATTGAAATACACTTTTTTTGTTTGTTTTATATTTATTCTGACAATTAAATAAGTGATTAGTATTCTTTTAGTGGAGAAGAGGTATGTTAAAAATGTAGGTAAAACCATACAATAATACAGAGGAGTTAAAGTAAATCCAAATTGAAAATGTATTGGTCTCATAACTCTCACTTATATTTCTGAAGTCTGAAAACAATAATGATGAATAGGCTGTGTTTGAAATTCATTTGGCAGAAGACCCACTTCGTAGAAGAGAGGACATTCTTGCTTTTGGGTGAAGGCTGACACATTTATGTAGTTGAGGTTTCAGTCTTTAGAAAACAGTGGCAGTCCTGTAATTGCTGGAACCATACTTCATGTGCATTCAGTGGCAGTGTTATAATAACTTTATTGTCTAAATATACAGAAGTCAAAGCCCTTAAGCATTTTAAAAATCTTTTCTATAGAGTCAGTTAGAAAACCTATACATTCAAAGTAACAATTTAGCCCTCTCCGAAGCTATATCACTCACATATCCTGGGTGCTTATTTGGGTTATCAATGATGCATATTCCTATTTGCTGTCTGTTAAGGAAAATGTTTTCTGCATTTAAATGAACACATTTTTTACAGTCATAAAATAACTTGTTGAAGAGTTCCATAAATTATAAACAGAATGTCAAATAAACTTGCTGACAATACTTGAGTACTAGTTCACAAAGCTAAACTTTGTTTTTTCTCTTAGTTTTTGAAGTCAGAAATCTGTGTTGCATTTCTAAAAATATACATTTAATGTTTCTGTTCTTTATTTTGACACTCTTGATATCTTTCTGCTGTGAAACATTCTGACCTGTCATTGTTTACACATGTCTTAAACAACTATTATCATACACTGATAATTTCTCAATTATCTATATCTATTATTTATTATTTATTTATTATATTACATATCTATTGACTATATTTATGTATCTAGATTGCAAATACCATACATTGCATCAATGTTCATATTGCTAACTACACATCAATATTGTTGCTACTTCTTTGTCTTGTCTTTGCACAATGTCTTGTCTTATTTGTGTTTTAATTTTAAATTTAAATTTTAATTCTATTTTTAATTTATTATTTGCACTTCATGTTGTTACACTGTGGACCCTAAGCTTCGCAATTTCGTCTATCTGTATACTTGTATATGGTTGAGATGACAATAAAGTTCACTTTGACTTTGACTTATTCGCAGGTGTGAGTTTACTGTTTAGTTTAATATCAGGCTTCCTTCACTCCATTTCTTTTTTGTTTTATCCTCACAAAAAAAGGCCAGTAGGAAAGATATTGTCGTGGATGTAGTGCCAGCTTTTTTAACGGAAGCCCAAAGATCAAGGGTAAGACACACTTGCCTACTGAGTTTTAAAGGCCTGACTCATGAAATGGAAAGAAAACTTAATTAACAATAGACCAGAGGCAATTTAGTCATCCTAAGTGATATAATATTTTTCTGCCAGCTCTATTAAGACTCTGGGGATTTTTGAAATCTGGCCACTAGAGTGTGCGAAAGCAGATAAGGAAACAAAAGTATATTATGTTATTGATAACCATCAAAGTATAGCTTGAAAAGTACTATATAGCTCATATTTGGTGTACAACTTAATACCACACACAAAATCATTTAATCTGAAGGAGGAGCTCCTCAGTCTTTGAAGAATGGTTACTTTCTCTAACCCTGGGCAACTCATCTGTGGCCACAGATAAACATGAACTACAGGTCTGCAAATGTCGAAGTGTGTGGCCTAGCTGATCTGTGACAGAGTAAGCGCTGGTATGCCTTAGGAATGATTTTTCTTACACTTATCTATCTGATTTGAGTGCCCTCTGCTGGACAGTGTCTGTTAAAATAAATTATTAAAATGCCATATTGTTTTAAATTTAGTGATAATTTAAAGAATCCATAAGTGTCTTTTTGAATGAGATTTATTAAGTCAGAAAATACCACTTCCAAAGATGTAAAAGCATTTGCCTGGATGAAGGCTTTTCTTCAGTATTAACACAAATATTATCTGAATGATGTCTGCTTAATGTCTAGTATACAGGTTTAGTACAAGAACAGTTCACACATAAATAAGAAATTATTGCAAAACCAGAGCAAATATTGCTGCATGTGTTGGAGGCTGGTATTTTATAAGCAACTGTTTGATAATATACAGCAAGGGGCTAGTTTCCAAGAATATCCTAAACATGTTCTATTGGAAATTAATTTAAGGCACAGCCTGGCAAATAAAGAGTGCTGCTTGCAACACATGGCACTCCCAGGCATCATCTCTGTGTAAGAATCTAGAGAACCTCAAGTACAAGAGAGAGGTGGGGGTAATTGTTGTAAATGACTTGGCAGATGTGAAACAGTTCCTGCAGCCCAAAAATGGTACCTTCGTTAATCTGTAATATCAACGTGTGCCTAAATTTGTTGGGCTAGCCAATCATTCTCATAAAAAGCAATAATGTGGTCTTAATTAAAACACACTTGGATTTTTGTAAGACTGACACTGGTATTTTATGGCATTCTTCATTCTAGTTGGAATGCAGTGTCCTAAGGTCACCTTCAGGCTGGTGCAATAAATAATGCTGCTTAAGTCAAAGCACATTTTGCCCACTACCCCATCTATTCTTACTAGCCATAAACTGATACTATTAATCCACATACACTATACATTTTGACACAGGCTTTATAATACTTCCATGATACAATACATGATCAGAACAATGGGCAAATAAAAGCATCTATGATTTAAATAAATGTGAATGTAAAATAATAAACAAATATTATTTCGGAAAAAATGTAAAAAAAAGACTGGCTTAAAATCAATAAAACACACTAAAACAGACATTCAAAACTATACAAATATATACAATTTTTACTACTATTACACATAAATATAGAGAGTTTCACGATTGCAAAATTGAATGCAAAATGAAACTCAGCTGTTTCACTCATCCTGTATACATTGCTAAATACCTTTGCAGTTTCAAACTCTGTTCAGCAAACTAAAAGGCACCTGCCTGTCCTTTTTAACTACACATGCAGAGTGCAAACTTAATAAGACATTTAACAAACCTTGTACCTGTCACTAATACCTTAAAATTAAAAAAATTGACAAAATGTTACAAAATGATAATCTAAAAAATACAAAATATGTGAAAATCAGGAAAATGAACACCAATATCAGGTACTGAGATATAGCTTTGAAATGTGCATGTGCTGTTTTGGTTCTTGGATAAGTTTTGGAAAAAAGGCGCAAATTACAGTCCTTTGGAAGTTTTAAAGTGAAAATATTTCTTTAAATGCAGTATATAAATTAGGCACTTGATATATATTTTACTCTGACATTCCACACCTAACTCTCATTTTGTGGATTATTCTGTAAAGCTGAAAAAATACACTTCTATGAAAATGTCACAGTGACCAATGTGCCACCTGAAGCAATCACCTCATTATGCCTTGTGTCTGCATAGGTTTTCTTCCCACATCCACAAAGATGTGTGTGATAGGTTTAATTTTGGATTCCATACTGGTCTTGAATCAGTATGATATGTGTGTGAATAGGCTCTGTGATAGACTAGTGCCCTTTTCAAGACTGTGCCCTATCTTCTGCTAAATACTGCCTGGATAGGCTCCATTCCCTTGAAAACCTTAATTGGATTAAACACTTTGAGAAAGCTATATTATAAATACTGTACATCAGGTTCTCTTTGACAATTACACAGGCGCAAATGCTATAAAATGAATTAGCTAGCTGTTAGTTGCTTTTTTGTTTACCTTCTACCTGATTGTAAACTGGCTTCATTCTTTCTGTTTTTCAGAAGCAGCCAATCAAATGGCTGATCTACAGAAATACTCAATCTAACTACAGTTTAATTAGTGTCATATTTTTTTGAAACACATATTGTTCCCAAATGTTTCAATATAGGACATGGGTAAGAATGAAATCTTTAATATGACAATATACTGCTTTTTACCCTTTTCAGTCTTGTGCTGATTGCTTTTTGGTTTTTGTACTAACTGTGATAGCTTTGGCTACATATTTTTTATCTGATTCTGACTGAAGAGGATTAGTAGTGAATAAGGCACCTTGATTTAACTGAAGGGAGGACATCCTTGACTGCTGTATCATACTGTACAACAAGGATCTCTGTAAATTATTAAACTGGCAGACATAGCAAGCATTGCCCTCCTTTCCTTCCCAGCAGGCAAATCAGTGGAGTGAGAATGGGCCCTTTCACTGATAAGGGAGAAGCTAGTCCTTTGCATAATGCACCATGCGTACAAGCACTGTGTGAGTTTGTTTTGTCAGTTTGAGCCAACTGAATTAAGGCTGCCACAAGTGGACTCTCTAAAGGGTCACTGGCACTTTTTTTTTTTTTTTTTGAGCAACACACAGCAAGATTAAAAACAAACACTTTTCTATTTGCTCAGGCAGTGGCGGCACTGAACTGAGCATAACTGAAATACACGAATCTGGGTGTCTGCCTGCTTTTTATATCATTTGGTAATTGAGCTCTGATGATGATATTGGCTAACATTTAAACAATCGCAAGATGACCAGCTGGGAGTATGAAAATTATTCAGCAGAAGGGTGTTTCATAGGCACTGACATCTTCTCATATAATCAATTCATTTTTTCAATTTCTTGATTTATAACAGTAGGGCTGTATGATCTAGACATTAATAGATGTAGAGTCGCCTGATATATAGTGTTAAAAAGTTTTAAAAAAGTAAACGGAACTTAGTATAAGATAACATTATCAAACCTACTTAATCAAATCGAGGGTTCATGCGGTTGTTTGAATGTTTGAATACTCTGGCAACATCATTCACAAGTCAAAGCAGCTATGGACTATTACATCTTTGGGAAGAAAACTCGGACAGACACAGAGAGGCCTTGCCAGCTTCATACGGACAATGACTAGAGACAGGATTCACATCCAGGAAACAGAATCCATTAGGCAATAGTGCTCATCACTGTGCCACTGTTACGCTCTGCATGGTGTGCATTGTAAGCAAAAATAATTTATTCTTTATTTTTAATATATTATCTGTTTATTTACATATTTTTTTACAATAGTTCAAAATAAATTTTAAATCTTGTGAAATGAGACACTAGTAATCTCTGCTAATGTAGAACAGTCATGAATAGAACTGTGGTTGATATGTATTTCAAAGATATCATGGAATACTGTAGATTGTTGGAAATGTATTGAATAGCTATTACAATAAAAACCAACATTAGGATAGTAGTCCACATTTAGGACTTGGAAGATACCTGATGTCACTGTAAAGCTGAGAGATGTATGAATTCAGGTGTTTTTTTTATTTTGCTTTTGTTGCAGTTCATGTTAGGCTGTGCTATATGAAAAAAATAAAACCTTGATTTATTTAAATATTTTAACACAGAAATCACTTTCAATTAAAAAAAAACAAAATGAGAAAGTTGCCCTCATTTTGCAAACTGAAAACACAACTGCATCCTTCCTAGAAATACAAAAACATATATTTTTTTTTGTCAAAGATAAAGGTTCAAAATAAGGAAATGGCTTTCTGTGCAGATTTTTCTGTACATTTTTGTAACTTGTTTTTACATTTGCATCCCTCGTTCTTCTTTCCTGTGGCCTCGACATTGCTCTCATGTCACTTTCCTTAAATTTTCTGTAGTTTTCTTTAATTTGTGTTTTATTTTTGCAGCCCTCACTGCTCTTCCATATACTTAAAACATTCCTTTGCCACAGCTAACTTTTTTTCCTTAAACAGTTTCAATACACCAGCTAGCTTCTCCATAAGAATACATAAGAAATTTGACAAACGAGAGGAGACCATTCAGTCCATCAAGCCCATTTGTTTAGCTAATAGCTAAGCTGCCCCAATATCTCATCCAGATTAATCATTAAGGTTATAAGAAAGTTATATTCTTCCCTCTACTATAACCACTGGTTTCTGGCATGAGTTGCCTGTAGAGGAGTCTCTTCCTCCAAGTGCACTCTGAAAGTCCTCCGACCTCTAATTATAGACAGCCTTCTTGTTCTTCTCCCCATCTTAGCCTAGCCACCATTACAGGATAAGAAGGCGTGATGGACAGCTCCAGCTTTTTCTTCCCCTGGGCCCAGACAAGGCACACTCTGTTTCTAACATAATCATGCTATCTAATGGGATATATAATGGGGAGCGTGACTGTGCAGCCCGTGCTGTAACAGAGTGAAAAATACTTGGGAGCTGTTGGTTAAGGACAGGCTTTAACTTTGTCCAGTGCTTTCCTGTACTGCTCCCATTCTGCTGTTTCTGTTTTAAGTGCTGAAATAAAGTGGATGTGCTGCCACTTTTATCTGCTAGAATCGTTTTGTAAACTTACCATTTTTATTTTGTTTTTTTGACCTCTGATCTTTCATATCTGAACCAATTCCAGACAAGAAACTTAACATTACAGCCTTTCTTTGGAATAAGCGCATTCTTAAGGGAAGCGTTGCTCATTATATTGTTCAAATTGATATTGTAATGCCTCTTCCTTGACTCAAAGAACATAACCACACTGACAGATCACGTATGGCACTATCACCATCCAAACTGAAAAACATGCCAGTTCTCCTTGGTGTCCAGTTTTCATCCATAATCCACACCCCTTGGCATCTCGGTTGCTGCTTTGCATCAAAAGCAAGCTGAAGTAGCTCCTCTGTGCCCAGGTAATTCACTACCTTTTTCTTTCCCCTATTTCATTTGTGTGCAATATGGAATCTAAATGTTTTTAATGTTATTTTTTGCTATTGAATATTTATCAAAAACTCTGAATGTCAAAATGAACATAACATTTGAAAGATTCTTGCAAATGCATTAAGGATAAACCAGAAAATACTTAGCTCCGTAAATATTTACTGCCCTTTGACTGAACATTTGAAAAGGGTATCTGTAGCAAAACATCTGGCTTTGCATAATTAGACACATCAATTTTTGCTCACTTTTCTAAAAAAAATAAGCTTCAATTCTCTTGGGTGTGATAAGGGTACTGTCTTCAATTCTAAAATGTATTCTTGATTGTACTGAGGTCCATACATTAAGATGACACTCTAGTAGCCTGATATTTTTGTTTTTAACTGACTACGATGTGGGTTTGGCAATATGTTTTAGGACATTGTCATGCAATCCAATTAATCTTCTCCCAGGTCTAATGAGACCTTCAATATACATCACTTTTTCCTACAGGATTTCCCTTTACTTTGCGAAATCCATTTTTGACTTATTTCTTTGCTTTGGCTTTAGACTAGAGGCCAAAAAGGTCAAAACCAATCTACCTGGACTCAAAATTGAGTCTTTTCACAAACTGTACTTGGGATCTGATATAAGTTACTAGGTTTTGTCGGGTCAATCAGTGATATATCAGAATCGTTATTTATCAAGGTATTGATATTTTGTGTAAAATGTCTCCTATGTATTAGGATAGAAAACTGTAATTTTATTATAATGGATTTTGATGTCTTTACTGCAAAGTGCACATACAACCAATGTAATCAGTGAAGAGGATACCCTGTCACACACAGTTTCACATATGTGTGTTATTTAATCTGTTTAATTTTATAATGGACTTTAATGTTCTTTTGGGAATTTTTCACTACCTCGGAAACTTTCTTACACCAATTGTTTGGTTGGTGCTTTTCAGTAGCTTTATTCTGGGTTTGCTTTAAAAGGTTTCATTGTCTTTATGATGTAGTTATAGGCATGTGCTGTGCTAAGCAACTGTAGGACCTAGCAAAAACGTGCAGTAAACATGTTAGTTACACAAAAGAAGGCTCATTTAAGTTAGTTGCACCACAGCCAGTTTATCTGTGCTATAGCAAAGTTGCGAAGACACATAGATTGGCCAATTTATATTTTTTACTTGTATCAAATTTAGAAAGATCTGTAGAATGTTGTTTTTTTTGACACTAGAAATTTTAATTTACTAGTGACAATAAATAGCCATTAAATGCATTATATTCCATAACTTAAAACAATAAATGAGAAAATGCCTGATGAGGGAGTGAGTACATGTTTTTAATGTCACTCTGAGATTTAGCTTTTGTCATGCATGTGAGTGTTGGGAGTACCTCTCGGGTGTATCTTTGTTTAAAAATGCAGAAAATTTTCTTTAGAATGGAGGATATTCAAAAATAATGTTTCTGGTCAAACTGAGAGTCACTGTTCACACTGGAACATGCTTCCAAAGAAGATAGAACTCTTAGGAATGAAGCACACTGTCAGCCTGAGGAGCTGCACTCTACAGTTTGAACCAGTTTATCGATTATTTTTCTTACCTTTAATCATTTTTTCAACTTGCATATTAAATGGGTTATCCTTTGGAACCCCGACACCTTTTCTTTGTATTTTTCTTTATTTTACATTACTGTATATTGGAAAATATTACAATGAGTTCCCTTTGTAAGATATATGGGAACAGATGATACATTGTTGCTTTTGAGAATCTATTTAAGAATATAGAACAATCCTGGATAATATCTGTATGCTCTGCGCTCTTCCTGAGTACATAGCCTTTAAAGAATTGCCTAGACAATCTTTAACTCTACACCCACAGGAAGATCTCTGAAGTATTTTGTTTTGAAAGTCAACTTAAATATACTGTATGTGACTTACCCAATAACAATATCTGAAATTCTGAGTGATATTCTCTCCTCATGTGCCTTGTATTGTCTATTGTTCAAAGGCCTTCTTCTTTGCAGCAGAGTTATCGAAGAATGTAATGTTTAGAAAGTATGTAGGCAGTTTCTTGTTTTAATGCAACAAGCTTAGGTAGGCTGAAAATCCCATTTTTAATGTCAGCCATAGTCAGATGTTGCACAGGGCAGGTTTGTGCTGCTTTTGTTCTTACAGCTGTTACAAACATTGATTAGAAGGAGTCATTAAGGCAGCTGTGGAATATATTCAACAAAAGAACCAAAATGTAGACTAAGAAAAGTCTGACTACATAACAGTAAAACTATAACTCATTTTGCATATATTGTGCACATTGGCATGGAGGTAAACAGATATACAGCTTATGCTCAGCTTGTTGATATTCTATTTCTGGAATTATCTTACAGATAATTATATGTATTTCTATTAATATGCATAATAAAACGCTGGTCAAGTGAGTCTCTTTCCATAGGCATACAGTGCAGAGCTATAAAATATCTAGATTCTGTTGGCAAACAGCTGCACTTGATTTTATAATTATTGCTAACTCTTGTTGGTTATCATAAGGTATTCTTTCCAGGCAACTTCAGTGGAATCCAGAAGTCAAGCTCCTAGGTCATTTGGAGAAATGTCCATATAGTTGAATATACTGTATGTCTCATGATGGGAAATGGTTATTTCTTCAGGATCATGTTAAGTGGGGAAATGTTAATTGTGGTAGCCTCATTATATTAGTTATTATTTAGACTATTTATACTGTACAGTGATCATTTAAGAGCATTAGTGGATCATAGAATGTAATGTGTAATGTCCCCAAGGCTTACCAGTGACGCATGATGGCAGTCTGTGATAAGGAACCATTCAGACTATTATATTTAAAAAAATATATATCATTATATAGGTATTCAAAAAACATACTACCATCCACACATTCTTCCCAAAATACAAAAATATACATTGGCATAATAGCAACACAAACACTAAAAGTTCAGCCACCAATGCTAAAAGAGAGGTTTTCACAAGCTTAAAATAATTCATAGATTTTTTAAAATGAATACAGCCTGACCCATGATAATGTAACAGAAATATTTTTTGCACTTGGTTGAAAATATTTCCTCAGTAAACACACTTTGATGGAAAAGACTGTTTGGACAAATAAATTGCATAGAAAGACTTAGGTGAGAAGCAGAATTTTCTTGCTTCCTTTTTAATTTTCTGTATTTTAAGGACTACCCACCTACTGTACTTTTCATAATATTTTGACTTTGTTGGCATTTTTCCAGGCTAAGGAAATACTGAGGGGCACTCTTTCCATGAGTGCTTTTTCTCAGATGGTTGTCCTGGGTCTTAAGGCTATAATTTTCCTTTGGTGCATACATGGCTAAAGTAAACTATCATTGCAGTCTGTGCTTTAGCATAGGATTAGTGCTTTCACGGACATTGGCTGGGTCAGATCTTCTCCGTTTTGAATATGTCACAGTTCGCTCCACCTCCCTGTGATGCCCAGTATAGGAGAACAACAGGCTTCAAGGAGACATCCATCTTGGAGACATGAGTTCTTTAAGGAACATCTGGAATTCCAGTCATCTGACCAGAGAGATTGGGATTAAAAAGAGAACCAGAAGGGAGTCTGGCAGTTCAGATTTTGCGGCACCATTATGATCTATTCCTTTCTGCAGAGGGATGTACAATTTGCCTGAACTAGGAATTAGCACACTCGAGAGCGAGAGAGAGAGAGAGAGAAACTGACTAAAAGGAGTTTAGATAGATAGATAGATAGATAGATAGATAGATAGATAGATAGATAGATAGATAGATAGATAGATAGATAGATAGATAGATAAAGACTCTTGCAGACTATTTTGATCTAGGAAAGCCCTGACAACCACTGATGTACTTATTATTGTATCAGATAGAATAAATCAGATACTTTACATAAAAATCATAAAATGTTTGTGGTGTGAGATTTATCCTATGTGGTTGGAGCAACCCTTTGCAGTAACAGATACAACTGATGTAACTGGTGATAAAATGTAGAGCACCTATGTACCTACCATAGTAGGGTGCCATGTCTGCATAGGTTACAGTACTTAACTGAGTAATTAGTTTTGTCTAAAATATGGATCAACTACTATTTATTTTTTACAATAATTTTGACATCTTAATTGGGGCTAATGTATAGCACTGTCCTAGGAAATGAATTATCACATATGAGGGATCTACTTTGTTTTCACAGTTTATATAAGGGGCTGCACATTATAATTCAAACCTATTATGCCAGCTAATCATAAATGGGAATTGTTACACTGAAAATGAATTTGCCAAGTAAATGTATTTTTTTTCTTTTTTTGGCACACTGTTCTACTCAGGGGTTGAAGCACAGAAAAGTTGGTGTCAAAATACTTGTCAATATAGGCTGTCATGAGTTAACTTAACTTAAAAAGCTTTCTTAAACCTGCTTAATCCAATATGCAATCTTAATTGAAAATTAATAATGAGATTATGGACGACATGGTCAGGCAGTGGGTAGTGCCGCTGCCTTACCAATCCATGGTTTTGAATCCCTTCCAGAATCTCAGTGTACTTATATTTGCAGTCCAATAACAAAACTGAAAGTAAGGAAATGCCATATCACCCTTTTCTGTAGGTCTCTGTAGTTGTTTCATTCTGTGGTCATTTTGAATTACAAATAATTTACAATATAGTTTAACTTTTTAAAAATGATTTGTTTATATATATATATATATATATATATATATATATATATATATATATATATATATATATATTTATATATTACTGTATATACAGTATATATATATATATATATATATATATATATATATATATATATATATATATATATATATATATATATATACTGTATATAGGTCTCTAAGAAATCTAGGAGTTTTGGGAAGATACTCATTGTGGCAATGTTAATTTTCCTGGCAACAGTGAGATGGAGAGATGCCCATCATTTAATACTTTCTATCAAACTGCCAAAATTAAGTTTAAACAGATATTTTAAGTTTCACTGTAAAATGTTTTTTTTTCTAAATATTTAAACTGTTCTGAAACAACAAGAAGTGATTGAGCTTAATCTGACATGTAGGAGCATTCACTAGGAAAATAATGCGCTTGTTCAAATTGATTGAACTTAGGAAATTAATTTATGAAGAGAAAGTAAAGCGATTGGAATCTGAGTAAGACAGCACCCTATTATTAGTATACTTTTGTTTGTTTCATAATGGAATCCATGCAGAAATGTATTGCTAGAGTTTTAACAGAAATTGCAGAAATCATTAAAGATAATGGACATCCTTGTCTGGTTCTGTATTCCAATCTAAAATGGCCAGCATTTTATAGTATTTATAAAAATTAAAGCTTCAGGATTAGTGCAGAATATTTTATTCTATGCACATATACTTGAACTGAACTGACATGTGTATAGTATAGTAAACAGGTTACTATATTTAACTTCATGAAGATCATTTCCTGTGTCTAAAAATAGCAAAACTATGATTTTTGATCAACTGGCAATCAAAACCTAGCTACCAGCTTCTAGGAAATCAGTAGACAGTATATTTCCCATAAGTCTGTCCTCAATATACCTAGTTGGACAAGTATGATTAATTTGTGATTGTTTTCAAGCTACACACATTTATGCCAAACTGATTCTGTTCACAATAACAGGTATAAATTCTGTTTCAAAATGTAAAACACACTTGAAGCATAACACTCGCTTCTACCTCCCAAATCACTTTCTGGTTGAAAGCTTAGTGGAAATAAACACATATTCCAAACAATTTAGTAGTATATCCTTTCACAAATCTTCGAGCACTGGTCGTACTCCCAGGTGGCTGGGATCAGCCCCCTCTGGCTCATCAGCTTTTCCGGTTATGGAAAGAGTTTTGTGTTCCATAAGCACCTGAGCCTCTTTATACTTTTTCCAATCAGCCAAGAGAGTCGCTATGTTTGTTTGCTTCCTCCTTCTAAAAAAAAACAAACAAAAAAAATCCTCTCACTTCTTTTAGTCAATTCACACCCACAAAAATACATGGTAATTTATATTTAATGGTGTAATGTGAGAAAAAAATGTAAAATAAAAAAAATAAAAAAATTCTATGGCCACTTTTTCACAAGGCACTAGGTGCCCATAAAGAAAAAAGAAAGGGGAATGGCAGAGGGTTTCACACAACTGCTTCACAGTTACAGTTCAGAATCCCACAACTAAATCCTGTCTAGAGAGGTTTGCACCACATCTGCTACATTCTCCTTGTGTCTATGTGGGTTTTCCTTCCATACTCCAAAGACATGCAGTGTAGGTTAATTGGAAGTTCTAAGTTGGCCAGCTGTGTACATGAGTGTAAACTGGCATCCCATATAGAAATGATTCCTACATGGACAGAACAAGTAAAAAAAAACACAACTAGAATATTTGTTCATGCCTAACTGCTCACAGTAACAAATGTGTGATCTTGATTCATTTTTGAATACTTTAGTTTTTTAGAAATATTGCTATTCATATGTTATTTTATTTTTATGTGTTTTTGTCAAGGTTTGAGGGAAACATCAAATGCTGAATAGTGCTGGCCACTACAGACACTTCTCCTTAAGCCAAAGTCACATTATGCGACTTCTAGTCATTGGATATGTCAGACTTGCTGACTGCCGTTGCTGATCTCATCACTGGATCGTATCAGTCTGCACAAGTGAAAATTGCTGTTAACTCACATTTAGTGACTGCATGTCAACCTTTCAGCACAGTTGTGGTCGTCCCTTTTTCTGCTAGACAATAACATACTTTCTGACAAAGCCAGTATTATATGAAAGGTTTAACAGTTATACCATGTTTAGCTGCAATCTAGGCCTTTTTTCTTTTTTCTGTTCTGTCAAGGAAGGTAAAACATGAGACAAGCATCTCTTCTGTTTGTGAGGTCCAAAACACTTGTATTCCTTATTCCTTGTCACTGCATTACATGAAATGTATTTCCAGATGAGCATTCATTGGTTGATAGCTCTCATGCACACACAGTCTACCCCAACAAATAAAGATAAAGCAATCCTGTTTGATTTTGCCGGAGCAAGTCGTGGAATAGTTGGAGTGAGTCACTGGGAATGTTGCTGGAGCCTTGGATTTGCTAAGATTATGACAATGAAGGCTACACTAGAAAAGTCATCAAATATGACATGGTCTTTACTGATACCATGGTGAGCACCTGCAGTAATCAATGCCAGGCCATTTAGAGGTGAGGGCTTCCAGGAGTTCATTTAACAGAACTTTGTCTTCAGAATAAAGACAAACAGTAATTTGTAAACAAAAAGCTTTATTAAGAATTTTTGTTTCCCACTTAAACACTACCTGTAACCGTAATTTGTGCCTTGTCTTATTTATTAAATCTGTACAACCTTTGTTATTCTTTGGGATTTGATATCTGGTTTGTAACTTCACCCTGTAATAATATAGAAAATAACTGCTATAAAACATCCTTTCATTAAACTGTCTTGTGACTTCACACTTCAATTGATTATCGGTATGCTGAAAATGCCAACCCTTTGTTTTTTTTACTCTACCTCAGATTGTCCTTCTTCTTGAATGGTTAATTTACACTGGCCAGTTCTAGTGCCTTCTTTCAACACCACTGAGCACAACACAATCATGAGATTTGTGAAGATCTGTACTGGACTACTTTAGGATCTGCTCCAATCTCTGAGGCTGAATCTAACTTGGTCTGCTTCCATTTATTCCCTGTTTACTGCTACTGGAATACCCAATTCACCAAAATGAATTGATATTCCATTCTTGCTTGTTGATAACCATGTCTGCTTCAATGCATTGGTTCCACAAATCTGTTGTTATCCCACCTTAAATCTTAATTGCTTCCTGTGTGATTTTAAACTCGCATTGAGAATTTTGACTTCTAGTAGCTTATTTCATCAGCAACTGACGCTGAGTCTGCAGTAATAATCATCATAACACTGACATTTGACTCTCTAGTCAAAAGTTCATTCTGTTACCTTCATAATATTAGCTAGTGGTGTACCTCACAAGAGGTTGTGGGGTACTTTTGCAATTTGCTTTGAGCTTTTCTCAGTCAAGGCTATTCAGCACAAACCAGCAAAAAAGGTACGAAAACTCAAGTACTGTTTGCACCCTAAATTGTAGTCAGAGTAATTTTTTTTAAAAAACAGAAGTGGATTAATATCAGAAATGCATTGTGCTGAAGACGTACACTGATAAGAATGGGGGTGAGTGGCATTTTGATCTTCACCCACCACAGAGGAGGACACCTGATGGTGTTAAATTTGAAAAAGTCACCAAAGAAGCCTTACATGTGCTACCTCCACTTTATGGAAAAGAAGGCAGTAGTCTAATGCCTATTTTCCAAAGAAGTGTAGTGTCCTGGTGCTGAAAGAACAAATAAGTAGAAAATCACTTTTCAGTTGCTTGACTGGCCTCAAATTTACCAACAAACACCTGGCGGCACAGTAGTTAGTGCTGCAAATGGACAGTTACAGAGTCTTGTCTTCAGGTTGTGTAGTGATTGTAGTCTTTGTGTTTATTCAAGGTTATTGTAGCTTGTCTTTTTTTTACCTCAAATCCTCTTGAGTCTAAACCTGGCATGTTGCTGTTTCACTTTAGGCATATAGTTGTACTTAATGTTGAAACCTATATTGTTGTTTTTGTCAGATGATTACACTGTCAGAGGGCATCATAATTATCTGATTCCAGTCAAGCCAGACCAGTAACAGCATCCCATTGTTTGATTAATTGTGACACAAACAGTGTGTGAACTTGCACAGGTTGTTAGTCATTAGTGAAAAAGTACACAGATATTATTAGTTAGGTAAGTTAATGTTGACATTAGAGAAGTCTGCACACAAAAATCTGGTATGGCCCCAAGAGAAATTTCATGCCAAAAACTCCCTCTGTTTAATGCACAATTAAATTGCCATATTTTCATTACATCTTGATTCATCCTTCTGTGGTTCGTTTGTCAATGGTGATCCTGCATAAAGTGGCAACATGTTTAAACAGATACAAAATACTGCTGCCAGACATCTTGATTTAAAAAAATGAAGAACTCTCCTCCTTGACTATATGGAAACATCTTTAAAATACTTTTATTAGCTTACAAAGTGACACCACAGAAAACAACTCAACATGTTTTTTTTAAAGGAAATATTAATTATAGGGCGGCACGGTGGCGCAGTGGGTAGCGCTGCTGCCTCGCAGTTGGGGGTCCTCCCTGCGTGGAGTTTGCATGTTCTCCCCGTGTCTGCGTGGGTTTCCTCCGGGCGCTCTGGTTTCCTCCCACAGTCCAAAGACATGCAGGTTAGGTGGATTGGCGATTCTAAATTGGCCCTAGTGTGTGCTTGGTGTGTTTGTGTGTGTCCTGCAGTGGGTTGGCACCCTGCCCAGGATTGGTTCCTGCCTTGTGCCCTGTGTTGGCTGGGATTGGCTCCAGCAGACCCCCGTGACCCTGTGTTCGGATTCAGCGGGTTGGAAAATGGATGGATGGATGGATGGATATTAATTATAAGGTGTTTACTTTTCAGTTGATTTACAGTGGCTGTATATATTGTGCGTGGCGGAGTGGTGGCTCTGAGGCTAGGGATCTGCACTGGCAATCGGAAGGTGGCTGGTTCGAATCCCATAAATGCCCAAAGGGACTCTGCTCTGTTGAGCCCTTAAGCAAGGCCCTTAACCTGCAATTGCTGAGCGCTTTGAGTAGTGAGAAAAGCGCTATATAAATGCAAAGAATTATTATTATTATATTAAAGGAAGAAAGAAACCCAATACTCACTGTTAAAACTGCAATTTTAGCCTTTGTGGTGGACGGCCGGGGCCCTTACCCAGCAAGGACGCCTGTGAACCAGAAGGACTGGGGGAGAGAACAAACACAGGACAGTACCTCCCTTGGGCTGCTAGATGGCAGTTCTCCTGGGTTGTAACAGTGCCTAGGAAGGCCACAAGGCAACATGGGACTTGGAGTTAGGGCCAGCCCTGTGGGTTTCGATGGGTGCTGCCAGGAGTTGCTGCAGAACTCTATTCTGTCAGGCTTCCGCTACACCTGGGAGTACTTCCAGATCTTGCTAACGAGCCACCTGGAATACTCCCAGGTGCAGCATAAAAGGAACTGCCCACCTTCATTCCATTAGCCAGAGTCGGGTGGAGGAGGATGAAGCTTGTTGAAGAAGGAATGGAGGTGGAAGAAGAGGAAGAAGTTTTGAGTTTTATTTTGGGGACCTTTTTGTGGTACATTTTAGTGTATGTGAAACCCTGAAGGGAAGGCGTTTCCCAAAAAAATAAAGTTTGTGTTGTGCTTCTGAACTTGTATCTGCATCTGTCTGTGTTGGGTTTGGACGGTTGGAACGCTCCCTGCAGGCCACACATTCTTTACTAAAATAAAAATAAAAATGAGAATATCTTTGCGTAGGAATTCACTCTATCACTCCTCATAACAGCAACACATTCACTCTGAGACATTGGAAATAGGACACTAGCTCAGGACATTGTGATTAAAGCAGTTAGGTAGAGTTTTATTATCCCAGAGTAAAATTTGCTTGCACCAGAAAAGTACAAAACATAGGATGTTGTTACACTGATACTATAAAATACTATACTATAGCATATAACAACCGTTACTAACATCTGTACATATACCCGTAAGAAATTTACAAATAAAAATGCTGATATCTATCCATACATAGGAATGATTCTAAACTCAGCAGGATTCCTACAACTATTAGAATTCAAAATGCATATTCCTCAGAGGATAAAAGAGTTCTTAAATCTGTTGCTTTTTATCATTGGGAACCTAAATCTGTAGCTTTATGACAACAAATGAAATGAAGAACACAGAGGATAGCTGTTCTGTGACAGAACTGAGTCAGCCTTCTTTCAAACTTTAGTATACAGCACGATGAAACATTGCTGCTGTAAACCAATGATTTACTGATAATTATAAAAATGTTATTCAGACAGTGTTTGTTCCCAATATGAAGATTCCCAAATCAGTATACAGTATAAAAGTAAAACTGAGAATAGATTCAAAAAACACTTTATTATTATTGTATTAAAAAATTTAAAACAATTAAGTTTTCTTAAAGATGAACAGCTGTTTATGTGTTTTCTTATTGATTTATTCTGTATTGTAATCAAAGGTCTGCCTGTTATCAATGATTGTCCCTAAATATTCGTATTGCTCCACCAACTCTACAGACTGCCCTCACTATATTATTGCTTGGAGAGGGGAAGGAGGAGAGCAGCTAAAGTCTACGGCCATATTCTTGGTCTTAGAGATGTTTAGTTATAAAAATAAACAACCACACCTTTGAAAAAGTTCATCAACAAAAGATCCATTCCTGCCATCCTGACATAAGAAATTTAACAAATGAGACCAGACCATTCAGTCCATCAAGCTCATGTGTTTAGCTAACAGTTAAGATTTCCTAGTATCCAAATACTTCTTAAAGTTTGTCAAGATTTCTGGTTCAACTACATGTCTTTGTAGTTTGTTCTGGACTTCCACCACTCTTAGCATAAAGCACTTCCTGGCTTCAGTCCTAAATGTATTCCCCTAATTTCCACTGGTGTTCTTGAGCACATGATTCACCCACAAGCTGAATGAATTCTACTGGATCCGTGAGGATTTTGAAGTTCCCACATAGTTTCTGCTTAAGAATAAACAGGTTTAATTCTGAGTCTCTCTAAGTACGACATGTGCTTAAGTCAGAGGATGCTCCAGGATTCTCTCATCTACAAAGCTTCAAGTGCTGCTATGTACTTTTTGTAGCATGTTGACCAGAACTGCATACAATACTCCAGATGCAATCTCACTAGTGCATTACATAGTTAAAGTGTAATGTCCCTCAATTAATATGCTGAAGTTTTTATGCTATAAATGATTAATTGTTCTGCATATTGCTTAAATGAAGAAAACCTTGTGTCAACATACACCCCTAAATCCTTTTCAGAGGTTGCTTCCTGTAGGACAGTGTAGTGTCTCCCATCTTATACTTAAAATTCACACTTTCCTACATTAAACTGCATATTCCAAGTGTTCTCCCAGTTCTAAAGTTTTTCCAGATATTTTTGGATTATTTTTGCTCTAATGACAGACCCCCGAGGGTCCCCACTGATCACTCACTCCACATGCAGCATTTTACTCTTATCTGTACACTATCACCTGTCAGTTTCGTAGATTATCCCTGATGCCTACAGCTTCTTCCAGAATTATTCTTTGGTGTGGGACTGTATCAAAGACTTTTTGAAAGTCTAAATATAGTATGGAATACTAACTGTGTACGCCTGTGATGTAAAAAGCCCGGGGTCGTAGAAACTTTTGAAACCGTTAAAAAAAAATGAATGTAGAGAAGTCAGACAATTGAAAGGAACTACTCTGGGCATCTCTCTCCTAGGAGGTTTTGTTTTGCCGACGTGCTTGCCTTGCTAGTGTATTGGTGGCTAAGTGGGTGTCTCTTTCTTTGAAGGTTTTGTTTTGCCGACATGATAACCTTTCTTGTGTGTTAGAGGCTGGAGGAAAAGTAAAAGGGATACCGTTTTGTCAGTGTGCTCGTCTTGCTTGCGTATTAGCGTCTAAGCGAGTTTTTCTCTTTTCTCTGCGATTTCACTTTGGCGACAGAGTCGCTTTCTTTGAGCTTCATGCTGTAGCCTCGCACTTCTGGGTCCTTCTTTGAGCTTCATGCTGTAGCCTCACACTTCTGGGCTGCCTTGCACTTCTGGGCTGGACAGACAAACACACACTTCCACACATAGACATTTACATATGATTCTTTGTTTTAGTTGAACATTTCTAGTTGCCTATTCAAAAAAATCTAAAAGATTAGTTTCCCAAGATCTTTCTCCCATAAACCAATGCTGCTTTCTTAGCAGCCTTTGTCAATTTTCATAAAGCGTTCAACTCAGTTGCTTGAGCCGCCCTGTGGGACATCCTGAGACTTTGCAGGATCCCCGAGAAGTTGCTGAATGTCAAGGCCAGCCTGTACACTGGTACTGTGAGTGATGAGCACAGTGCAGGCAGAACCTCTGCGTTTTTCTCAGTTGATACTATGTTCTTGCTCCTACATACATGCAATGAAATATTCGCGTAAATAGCCTTTTAAAGGTTTCATAATTTTATGTGTCATTTCTCTGACATAATAAATCCCATCGCCTGGCGCCTGTCGCCTACGACGTAGGCCCTACGTAGTCGCCAGACAACTCCGTAGTATGCTTTGATAGGCAGAGCGCTCCGTGCCCTCACCTAGATTCAATTCAAGCCGACGTAGGCCTATTAGTCGTGCTACGTCGCATTCACTCGTCTTGCGACAGTAGTTATCATTCATTACTATTAGTTGTGTTGCTGAATTGTGTATGGTTAACGTTCTTCGTGTGATTCATATTTAGTTTTATACCCCTTTAAATATGGATACATTTTCACGTGGAAAAGATTCGTCTTCACGTACAGATGATGAAGAACCCAGCACAAGTGTTGCAAAAAAAACAAAGAAGATTGTGAAAAGGAAGTACAACGAAGACTACATTCGATATGGATTCTCGTGGTGTGGTGACGAAACGGCTCCAAAGCCACAATGCATCATTTGCGCCGATCAGCTATCAAACGAGGCAATGGCACCCAGTAAACTAAATCGCCATCTAAATTCAAACCATCCCAGTTACGCCAAAAAAGACAAACAACTCTTGTGTTACTTAAAAATGATAAGTGGTCATGCTTAAAAGATCTTGACCAAGAACTTCGGGTTGCACTGTCAAATATTGAGCCGAATATAAAACTTTTGTGTTCAATTGAAACAAGCACAGGTATCACATTAATCAGTCATTATGTTATAATAATTATTAAGATTGCATAAAAGTAATTATAGTATAGTTTTTATGTATGTATACTTATAATAAATGTATACTTACAATAAAAATGAAAATTTATTGTAAAATTTGTGTATTAAATTAATATCTATATATCAGTGGCGTAGCTGGAGATCATGTTGCCCGGGGCGGTGAAAAATTTGACGCCCTAAAGCTGAAAAATAAATTGGAGTTCATGTTGTCCGGGGTGGTGAAAAATTTGACGCCCCAAAGCTGAAAGAATTTTTTTTTGCGCCTCCTCAAGGAACAAAAAAAAAAAGGAAACTACCGTAGTTTGGACGCCCCTAAATAGCTGGCGCTCGGAGCGGAGCACCCCGCCCTAGCTACGCCACTACTATATATTTTGGCTTTTGATGTGCCGCAGAATTCTAGGAAGAACTTTGGTGTGTTGTAGGTGAGAAAAGGTTGCGGAGCACTGCTCTAAGGGATGGACAGGCATCCTGACTGGGATGAGAGGCGATTACTGGCCTGGATGGGAGGCCATAGTGGATAGAAACTGTATATAGAGACGTAACCCAGCTGGGATGATTCTTGATTATTAGCCCAGTTGGGGTGGAAGATTAATGAATGGACTGTGGCAGAGAGTCTGTCTGTCAAGAGCAGTTTCTTCCCCAGTACAATAGATGGCAGGGCTACTCTTAACAATGGTCTTCTTGAAGTATTTCAAAATCTTGTGTGACCATCCCTTTATAAATCTTTTGACTCTGTATCATTTCCTAAATGAGCTAAAGGTTAAAACTTCATTTATTTTAGTTGAATACTTATTTTTAAACTAAACCTATATCACTCATTATTGCATAAATATGATTTTCAGTGTGTCATAGCAGGAATAAAACAACTCACAAATTGAAATGTAACTATATCCACAATTCCCTATGAAGTGAGTGAATTCGATATTGTTTTCTGCTGCAGTTTTGTGGTTGTTTTCCTCATTGTGTCTGAAGTTGGTGCTGTTTTCCTCATTGTGTCTGAAGTTGGTGCCAGTGTAGTTTTCTGTATTATTGGTATTACCAATTACATCTGCTATTCATCACCATGACAGTCTAAACAAAACTGATGAGGCTAGCACAATACTATAGTAAATGCTCACTGCATGCTGATCTCATGTTGCAAAAATAGCAAAGTATATGTATATATTGAAAAATGTAAACAATAGTAGTTCAAAGTGCAAGCCTTGGACTGAATTCAAAATTCACTGAAGTCTTTCTTTCAAAGTCTTAAATGTGTGTGTGTGAACTTCTGGGCAGTAGCTTAGCTGTTGTTGGTATCAGCTTTAATAACTCAAAGCTGAACAGTTGAAATTCACCCAACACCTATTCAGCTTTGAAGACTAAAGAGTGCAAGTTGCTCATAGAATTTCATAAGAATCAGACGAGTCACAGCATTCTATGAAATTTTTACCAGACAAAAATTCCCAAAACATGTTTTTTTTTTTTTACTTTGAAAACCTGTTTTCATGTAAACAACCATTTCTCCATATATGAAATATGAAGAAACTAATAATTTATCTAATGTTATGCAGTGGTTACTGCTGTTGCCTCAGAGCTTCAAAATTATGGGTTCAAATTCTGACTGTGGCAATATGTCAGTGGGATTTGTACACTTTTCCCATGTATGGCTAAAACAGTACAACACCCTAGTATTTCAATTATATGAAGAAATGAACATTTATAACTTTAACCTGAATCGTGAATGCATGCATGAATGTGGCCTGTAATGTATTGGTGCAATTTTTTGGGTTACTGTATTTCCTACCTTGTGACACATTTTGCTGGGATAGAGTCATTCCCTACTAGAATGAGTAAATTTTTTAAAATGATAAAGGAATAAAATTGTGTTCATAAGAATTACTATTGAACATTTTAAAATCACTTCACTAGTACTGGTGTAACTCACAAGTATAGGAAAAAACCCACATATGATATACTTTTTCACTCCTCTTGTATACAAGATGTTGCGCTTCTTGGGGTTCCACCTTATTTTTGGCCATCTAGTCCCAAAGAAACCTAATTTTTAGGCCGTTTTTTGGACCATAGTTTGTGCAGAAAATTACCTCCTTATGATAAAGAATAAACCAATATGTATCTGCAGAAAAAACAATCAGAAGGACTTGAATTTGTTATGCCATATTAACTGACCCCAGGAATTTATCCCCTGATGGGATATGAGGTGTTGTAGTTTTTCACAAAACTTAAAAAAAATGGATTAGTAATATAGGCATATTATTCCATTTCAAGGTTGCTGATCACAAATATGATACTTTTGATATATGATTTTTTACCAGTGGTTCAAGTCCTCTAAGAGCCACTCCCAGAAGGTTAAAATGCCAGATTTCAAACATAAGCATGTGGGGTATCATTTTGAGGTTAGTGATCTATCTATTATGAATATGATGTTATGTTTGATTTTTTTGTTATATTCAAGAATATCTACACTTTAAACATTTAAACACCTAACTCTGCTATGCCATTTTCCTCATTTGCATTCTTTATATATTCAATTCACAAATGTATAATGTGTTCTGGGTCATTTAAGAGATTTTCTTGGTGCGTCACTATTGTGAACCTATCTTAATAGCTTCTGTTGCTTCAATGAATGGCTTATCTTGAAGCATACTAAGTATACTGACTACTTTAAAAATATTTTTAGCGTAGCTTGTAAAAACTGTTCCAACTTCTCCAACTCACTTCTTTGAAAGACCACATACTGCAGAATCAGTCATTCAGTCTTATGATCTCTGCAAAAAGGAGAGTATTCACACCAAGGTACTTGCTTGTTAATGACTCTTGAGGAACTTTTTGCTTAAATGGACATTTTGTCAGTATTTCTTTTAAATTTCAGAAATATTGGACCTTGCAACTGGTCCCTTGTCAAGGACAGGTTCCTGCTTTGCATTCTGTCCTTTCAGGTTAGGCTCCAGCACCCATAGCTTTGAATTATATTAAAGAGTTTTGATAATGGATGGATGTATGGATAGAGATTAGATAGATAGATAGATAGATAGATAGATAGATAGATAGATAGATAGATAGATAGATAGATAGATAGATAGATAGATAGATAGATACTTTATTAATCCCAGGGGGAAATTCACATATTCCAGCAGCAAAAATATTAAATTAAAGAGTAATAAAAAAAAAAAAAAAAAAAAAAATGCACATAAAAAAACAGACAATAACTTGAATAATGTTCAACGTTTACCCCCTCTGGTCGAATTGAAGAGTCGCATAGTTTGGGGGAGGAATGATCTTCTCAGTCTGTCATATTTTCTGGTAAATTATACCACAGTTTTAAGTAGGGGGTGGAATTTAAACCTTATATGTTCTGCTTAAATTATTCAATACATAAAAAGTTTTGTCTACAAGGAAAAATTGCAGTCCTGCAGGACTATGTGTGCTTAACTCCTTTTGTTCTAAAATGTAAATTATTTAAGACTAACTGAGACCATTCTGACATCTAGTGCCCAGTAATGGAATTGCAACATCCCCATCAAATATACTGACTTATTTTTTTACTTTCCTTTGCAGGGAAATCTTATGTCTTAACCTGTCTGAGCTGTTTAACGTATAGCAGGTCAGCTACAGGAAGGTGTGCACAATCTAAAGGTTAAAGGCTTCAGCAATGTCTTCCATTTATCCTCACCAATTACGCAAATCAACATGCTAGTTTCACAATACCTGTTCACCAAATGCTTTATAAGGAGATTATGTCCCAGTCTGTCAGCTTTTATTGTACCAAGTTTAGATAACATATCCCACAGTATTGTTAAGTAGTTTGGCACAGGATGTTTCCCTGTTTGGAAACATAGTGTAGTCACTAAACCTCCTAGCCATGTTTACATGTGTATATACCTGTATTAAGTTGTAGCCACATAATTGGGTGTTTGAAAGCACAGCCTATTTATGGTGAGAAATGGTGTACTTAATGGTGTATCTGAACTTCATGCATGGGGTTTATGGGGTTTTTGGCATTATTGCGCATAAATTACATACCCAAAAATAAACAGGTATTACTCTGCTTATGTAATAAAGGAGATGCAAATGGCTGTAGAGTAGTGAGTACAACACTTCATCCTTTAAAAAGAAAGTATTTATATGATTAAAAACCTTTGTTTACACCAATGTCAACTAAATGAAATAAATAAAAAAAATAGGCACTTCAGGGATTTCTTTCCAAAAAACTGAATTTTTCAGTACATAACCAAGACATTTTATGATGCACAGCCCTGGAGCCAATTTTCTTTTGGACCCTAATCTGTTAGCTATCATTGCAACAAGCTTAAATTGCATATAACATAGCACTGAAAAGTTATAATGTTTGTATGTTTGTATTTGTATTTCCCATTATAGTGTCTATTTTTGGAAACATTTAGTCTCTTGCACCAAAATAATCTCTCAAAAAAAAGTATTGCAGTTTTAGTCCCCCATGATCCTGTTTTGAACTAAGTGGGTTAGAAAGTGACTGACTGACTGACAATATACATACACACCTACATACACACGCTTTATATCACTCTGAAGCAACAATTAAACAAGGTGTAACTATGTACATATAACTATCTACTCATCCAATCCTTGATTTTCAAAATTATTTTTCATGTGAGTCCTTCAAACAAAACTTCTGTTTATCAGTAACAAGTCACTAGCTGAAACGCCATTTTTTTTCTCTTATGTTCTCGCAACACAGTGATGTGAGCAGAGTGATACAGTGACTTTCAATCAAAATGAGGATCCTCATATGAAACTTTGAGAAACACAAGTACCGCTTAACAATACTTACAGGCTTACTAAGAAATACTGCCTATACTCCAAGCTGAGACTGAAATAGCACTGCTCAGTAAACCAGCACAGGCAGAACATGCAGCAGACACCATCTGGGTATGGTAATTGAACCCATGACACCTGAACTGTAAAACTGCACACTGAGATGTTTCAGAGTTATACTAAAAGCAGTACATACAAATCAAGCATGGCATCAAGTCCTTCATCAATTGTGTCATTATCAATAGTGTCAAAACTGTGATCAGAATGTGACTCAAGCTTTGATGCTTAATGACAAACTGTCGCAGAAGTAATTTATTTCCTGCTTTTTATGCACAGCTGTGATATGTTATATGAATGACCAAGCATAGACAGCTATATATCATTAGAATGGGATGAAACTCAGCTGTCCAATGGCGATGTTTGTGGCTTGAAGTAGGTAAGATCTTTGATAAAAGCAGATTCACTCAGTTGTGACACAAAGCTCGCCTCAGGGTATATGTGTGCAAATTGCATATTTTAATATTGAAAGTGAGCAGACAAAATGTAAACTTATGATTTTTTGAAAGAAGACTCTACTGGAAATGTAATAATACCATTATTGCTTTTGAGTGACTTGTGGGTTTACTGCAATGTCCACAAACAACTTTGAAATATGGCTGTGTCCTAGCAGCAGGACACATTGTGCATAATATACCCCGGGCAACTAATTAAATCATTGTGTACTTAATGATGAAGTAGTATAATGTGAAAATATTTTAAAATAAGCCTAAAAATGAAAAGACAAAAGCAGTTACTTATAAAAAGGTTAACACTTGTTTTTTGATGTAGTGTTCATCTTCATTAAAATTATTTTTTAAACTGCAATAAATTTTAAATAAACATGTCATGTTACATTTTATTATATATGTTTCATAAAAATATATATGGTTTCACCTATTTTTTTCACAGAATCATCAGAATTCAGCACAAAAACAAATACATTTTGTTGAGAGTGTGACCATACTTCTGAGTTTATGGGTACTATATAGGGGGAGACAAGAAATGGTCATGGCTGATACTGGCAGAAACCTGTATGTCTGGTTCCTCCATACTCCTGAAACTGTTCACCCAGAAAAGGATCTCTGACCACAACCTACCTTTGCCCACTGCCATATCCTGTATAAAAGCCCCACAATTCAATAACAACTGGATGGGAAAAGCCCCACACCTCATGTAACAGTCAATTCTGACGGCATGCTAATGTACACTAAATTCATGTTCTGGTGTGCAAAATCTGCAATTTTGTGTCTATATATTTACATTGTATTTTGTTCAACCCAAACAAAATGAACTTAAATAAAGGACACCTACATGGGCAGTTTTAACATCAAAGCATCCTGTTTTCCTGAATTGTACTATTAATCAAAGCACACTGACATCTGTTGCACCTTGGACTAAACTGGTGTACAGCTTGGGAAGGGAAGACATGCAGATGCTTCAAGCTGTATCTGATTACATTACAATCTGCGAACAGAAGGAGATGCCGCGGGACTAGAAATTGCCAAACCAGTTCACAGCTCAGGACAGGAAGGCTCTTAAAATATCAAAAACTTTATGGTTTTGGAAGCAGAAGTACTGAAACAGATTAAAGAATTTAAGCAAAGTCATCCATCATATTGACAAGCCAGTCAATCAGGTGTATGTAACAATCATGTGCTGTGAACCTCCCGTGGAATTTTAAAATAAATATGACGGACTAAACAATGAAAACTGAGTGTCATCAGAAGAGGACAGAACCATGTTAGATGAGGACAGAGAGACATCAGAAGAGGGCACCAGCAACATGCAGCTGTTTCCATCTGATCATCAGCTAAAGCATTCCACGAATACTGATTGCTAAATCAATGCCACCTTGGGACATTAATCTTTCACATCATTTAACTTTTCATAAGCTTTTTCTAAAAACTATATATATATATATATATATATATATATATATATATATATATATATATATATATATATATAAATATATATATATATATATATCTCCACACTTTGCTAACCACATTTTCTTTAATGCTTTTGTTACTGGTATTATTGTTTTTTAAGAAATACAACAGCTCTTAACTTTTTTGAAATAATAAAGTAGATGTTAGGAGTACCTGGAGCAGTTGGACGTTTGCCATACGCTCCTCTGCAAGGTTTATTAAGGCTGAGAATGAGAGCTCCATCCAATATTAGGGAGCAGTATGTAAAGTAAGGCATTTTTGGTTGATAAATGGCCTATAACCAAGGATGTTGAGTCTTTGTATGTTTGAATATATTCCTAGAGACCAAAGTAATATTTAGGTCTGAGATTTATTTAAAGCATTGTAAGTTCTTTGTGCTGATAATAAGTAGTCTCTCGGAGTACTATGGAAAGCAGACTGTGCATGTGTTATTCATATGGTAGTTATGTGGGTTACAGTGCTAGGAAATAATGCACATATGTATATGTCTTTGATACACTACTTTTGCAGTTAGGTTCTGTGTGTATGCGTATATCTATGCATGTGTGTGTTAATCTTGAGGTGCGACAGTAGACCAACCTGGTAATGAACTTGATAAGCACACTTATTGTAGAGAAAATAGGTAAAGGGTAAGTAGAGGGAACTATCACGATAACACAAGTCATGTCAAAAAAATCAAGCTTTTTTCTGTTGGAGTCCCTTCTCTTCTTCTAATTTTTGGGTTCATTTTTTAAAATATACACCAACAAAGATAATTCCTCAGAAAATTCTGTCTACATAAAATTCATTTTTAAATATAATTCCACAGTTCAAGGCTGTTCTCTGAAAGGGGTGGGATGTATAAAAAATGTCATTTCTACATGGTTTGGCCAAAATGTATGCAAATACCCTTAATTTAAAATATGCAATGTGTACTTTAATCACATCTTAATTGTTTGATTTGTAATTTTAAATTGTCGAGTAGAGGGGTAAATCAAGGAAAAATGAGTACTTGTCCCAAACTTTATGGAGAATACTCCACAAAATGATTAAAATGACAAAATATTTTTATTTTCATTATAAGAGAAAGATTACAGCTGAATTTGAATTCCACAAAATAGTCCTAGTTCTAGTCCTCCATTTGTTGTTTTTGGAATTTGACTGTTTCTTTCTGAAATAGTATATATTACTCATCATTTTAAAAATACATCATAAATGTTCTGCCATTATTAAAGTTTGGAAACAAAACACTCACACAAAACTTGTATTCAATTCTTATTTTTGCAAATTACTGTTTTTTATTTTAAAAATCTTTCTCATACAATCTCATATTCCCTTACTGCTGCAGATTTTGTGCACCAGTTAACTACAACAACAACAACAAGATTTATTTATATAGCACATTTTCATACAAATAATGCAGCTCAAAGTGCTTTAGTCATAACCCATTTACATTACATTTTCCATAAAAGATCTTGAGATACTCATGGATGGTGAGTTGTACTTGTTAATTAAAATCAGTACACAATAAGCTTAACAGCTGAAAGCGCAAGGCTTGTATAACATTGTTACTACCATTCATTTTTTTATAACCTAAATGGGCCATGCTATAGAATGGGCTTCAAAACGATCCCACTTTGGTTACTTGTGCCTTAATATACAAAACAAGTTAGAAAGTGAATGCATTGCGTAACATGCAGGTACGTTTGAGGGTTGTGCAGGCTCTGTAGCCCTCAAAGGACTGAATTCAGTAGGTAGGTCCTAAAATATTCTTAATCCATTTCAGGGTTGTGGCGGCCACAGGCTATCTCACCAGGACTGGGCAAAAGGCTCAACAGGAGTCTACTCCACTACTTACACACGTATATACACAGACTCCCCATATTCATATAGAGTGGCAATTTGCAATTCCAATTAACATACAGTAATCTGAAAAAAAAACAAACAGGAAAAAAACTTTTGTAATGAATCCCTCCTTGGCGTGTGTGACTGTTTTAATTGTCATGAAATGGGACTTGCAAAACTATTTAAGTATAACAAATGTTAGGGAATAACTTAAGTGAAAGGCAAACTTTATTACAGTGTGTGACAATCAGGTAAATATCAGGTAAATGTGGCACTCTCATGGTAAATTACAGGATGACTATATTTATAAGTTCCAAACTGGGACACTTGTGTAGCATGTATGCCAATGCATAAAGGCAATCCTCATAATCCCTGCTTTATCTTACCATCATGAGCGAGGGATCAAGATACAGAAAAAAACACACTTTCACATAAACACATAGAATTCCACAGAGTGCTTGAAATATAAACAAATAAATGCTGGTATCTTCTGTTTCTGTGTGTTTCTTGTTCCTGCTTGTGATGTTGTTCAAATATAACACAAAATTTTAATCAAGTGGGGTTCCCTCTTGGAGTTTCATGCACACTCTTGTAAGTATATTGTGATGAAGTTTGTTTTGGTAAAGCAATGTTTGTGGCACTGAAAAACTTTATTTGATGGGAAATCTGTTAAAATCGGGACATTTTAATGTTTTTCAGTTATTTATTGGGTTGAATGACCTGAAATTGGGGCTGATGCTGTCACTGGGAAATCTTGTCACCTAAGTAGGTGTCAGTAAATAGTAATACTGCAGATAATGGAGGTGTGAGGTTGGTTTAGTATAAGGTTAATACTGAGTAAATGTTTATTTACTTTATGCATATATGCTACAGTGTACCTCATTCATATCTAGATTACCTTTCTTTTTGCTTGCTTGCATTTTCTACTTTTACGATCAGGAAGATCATTTAATTTACCTGTTACAACATAAAGCATCAGGCGTAGTGAAATGGTGGTGTATAGGTTATCTTCTGGTTGTGTTCACGCAGCTGTGAAGACTGCATAATGCAGAAACATCTTTCTGATGCAGAGGTTTCTGTGTGTGCCCAGCTGGACTTGCTGATAGAGGATTGCCATTCCACATGCACTCAAACATATTGTGACAGTGAGTATTTTCCTACCAGTGCCTGCAGTTTGCTAGAGTTTCATTAAATTGTATTGGGAATCTGTTTGCCATTAATAGCAGCCATTGGAGGTGAAAAAGAGGAAAATATACAAAATATACAACTTGGTGTGATTTCCGTCAAGTTAAAATTGAAACAGTAAACTAATTTGTAGTCGAAGTCGCACAGAACATTTCTTTGTTTTGAGATATACATGTTTGCTGATTTGCCAATGCTTTTCAGTGGGAGATTTTGAAATTTTGTACAGCACAGTCTGTTTGAGATATTTCAAAGAAAACAGAACTATCTCAAAAAATATCCTTGAAAAATAAGCTTGCCACATTTTAACAAAATTGGCCCACTGTGAGCTAAGTTGTTTCATGTGGATGGACAGACAGACAGACAAAGAGACATGAGATATTGCAATAGATGATCCGTGCATATTTGCAAATGCATTTAAAAAGAGGAATGACCTTTATTATTAATGTTTGAACAGTTTCCTGTTTTTTGTCTTGTCAATGACAATCTACTAATGTGTATGCACCTCTTAAAGAGGCACCTCCTTACAATGCACTCTTGTTATTATTATTTTAGTTACATCTTTCTAGTATGTTTTAATATATGTACCCAGGTGGTAATTTATTAGGTACGCACCCATGTTCACATGAAATCTGTATTCACATCCAAATCCAACACTGATGTGCACAATATATATACAAGTACAGAATATCTAAACTGGTGTATCTGAACTGGTTTATATATATATATCCAAACCGGTGTATATATATATATATATATATATATATATATATATATATATATATATATATATATATATATATATATATACAGTATATATATCTAAGACAGTCTATCTGAATGGATTTATATATCTCCGAACTGGTGTGTATACATATCTAAGCCAATGCTGATATATCTACACCAGTCCATCAGAACAGATTTAATTATATTATATATATACTACAGGGCTCCACCCCCTGCTCGCTTTGCATGCCAACCCCCGGCCCAGCCACTTAACAGCTCTGTAGGTCGCATATGGGTTAGTGGATGTACACTTTAAACAGATTGTTATTTTCATGGGAACTGTTACATATGCATAATAGAACTAACTTTTACATTACAGCGAGTAATTAACCATAGTAAAAAATAGTGAAACATCAAAAATTTAAAGAAAACGTATATGCTTTTGCATTTATGTCATTTTTATTAAGTTTAAAATAAGCCAATTATCTTTTTTTATTTTCACTACCTGTAAAGCTTGTGCTTCTTCGCCTTCTTTAAATTGAATCATATTCTGACCTGGTAAATGAATTGGTAATAATTCAACAGAATGACTTTGACAGTGCATTGACGTACCGAGTATCTAAATATGCTTGAACTTCGTCCTGAGACTGTTCTTTGGATACATTCACTTGTACTCTATCGTGCCCTTTATTAATGCACTTGTAGATGTACTTAACACTCATAACCTATGCACAATACTCAACATTAATATGACCATTGAATCGTTTGAACAAATACAGGTTATACGGTACAATCACTGAATTATCGATCATCAAAATTTTAACAACTTTCTTTCCATGATAAGTGTGTTGTTCGTGATGATTATCTCTGCGTTGATAATCAGGAAAGCCAGCCTTAGTCATATCTGTTGAATTATCGAAAGCTTTATGAAATTTCTTTAAACACTTTTTTTTTTGAGTCCCAACATACTGAATCTTTTAAATGAGGTCCATGAGACATGTGTTTAATGACTTTGTAACATAATTCATGATAGATTTCTCTATTTGGAATTTCAGCACAGACAAAACAATCTACATCATCAGGAGTTAATAATTTATTTTGCAAAGTAACCAATAAATGCATGTGAGGGTTTTGCAGATAAATATCGTGTAAAGTGCGATACTTTTGAATGTATGGATTTGTATCCATTATTGGCTGTAACTCGCTTAACTCTTTCGATTCTATTTTGCATCGCTTCTCCATGATCATAACGTTAAAATTTATAAGAGCTGAGAGAGCAGAAAATGTATCCGTCAAAAACATTCACACAAATGAGATGAGTGTACCATGTGCGGGGCTTCAAAAAATATTCCAAAAAGTCTCGTCTCATTGCAGGTTTTTTTTTATTATATACTGTATATATATATATATATATATATATATATATATATATATATATATATATATATATATATATAGTCGCAGTTGAGGCCCCTATCAACCTCTTGAACCCAAAGGTACCACTCCAAACATTGGGTAAAAATCCAATTATTATTTATTTTATAATAATGTGCACAAAGCACCCTCCACTCCACACTACTCATACAATCAATAATCAATCACTAATCAATACAATCCTCCACTCCCAGACGCGTTGCCACCCTTCCACCCAGCTCAGCTCGACGTCTGGGATTTCCCATAGTCCTTTTATAGTCCTTGACCTGGAAGTGTTTCGCCCTCTCTGCCCATGTGACTAGGAACACTTCCAGGTCATATAAAAACTCCACTTCTTCACCCTGGAAGCATGTCGTTCCTTCCAGTCATGTGTTTATGACGCACTTCCGGGTTATAGGGCATGTAGCACCCCGTGAGCCTCCCTGCAGCCCCGACATTATCCAGCAAGGCTGTGTATTAAAACTCCATAGTCCATGATGCCCTGCTGGAATTCAGGGCATCCCTATGTTGCAGGTAGGGCTCCATCCGGCGGCTTGGAGGTGTTGGCCGGAATATATGGCCGGCAATCCCTCACATACCCCCCCCCCCTCAGCGAAGCACAGTGGGGCAGAGCGTCCAGCCCCGCAAGGGACGTCTTCCTCCAGGAGGATCCGTAAGACAGGCCTTGGCTACGTTGTCTAGCTTCCCCGGAGAACCTAGGGGGAACGTTGTAACGGGTATCCCTTTGATCCCCTATCCTCCCGGTTGTTATTGCAGATTCGCCGTCCTCCCGGTTGTCTTCCTCCGCGAGACTGGAAACACCTCGGGAACTCCGTTAACTCCGCCCTTTTCACTGCCAAGGGAGGTTTTATGGCCGCCTTGGTGCTCTTAGCTCGTTTCTCCACCTTGTCAGGAGACCCGCATTTTATTTTGGGGATCTCCTGCTTAATCTGGGGTTTGTTCACAGTTTTGGACTCTCTATTAACAAAAAAGAGCCCTTTCACTGTCTGAACACCCTTTGATTTAATTTGTACCGGCTTCGGTGTCTTCAGGATCAGATCGTTCCCGGAGACAGCACCATCCAGCTGTTCCAGTTCGACCGACCCTTCCACTAAGCCAATGGTCATCGTTTCCGCCTCTCTTGTAGGGCTTGCAGTTACTTGGCACCCGCTATTGATTAAACGTGGGGCCGTGTCACTCTGCGTCCCTATTTCATTATATACGGTACTGGCATTACCTACTTGTACCACCAAATTATATAACACGGGACACTCACGACCCAGCCGCCGCAGGTATTCTTCCACCTTCTTTATTGGGGCTTTGGCCGCCGCTCCCAAGTCTCCAACGATCCTCTTGATCTCAGTCAATACCTGAAAAATACTTCGTACAGGCTCTATTAATTTTTCGAGCTCCCATACGTCTAGAAAGTTAGTTAATTCGGCCGGAGGTAGGCTTACTTCCTCATTCTGCCTACTTACCAGCCGGGAGCCAATGAGCATGTCTGCTCCTGGCATGTGTCCGGCTGGGCTTCGTGGAGGCTCTTGGGAATTTGAGTGTCGCATTTTAGATGGCCAGGGCGCTGCTACTGGCCGGGAGCAAATGGGCATGTCCGTTGTCGGCACGTGCTCGATTGGGTCACGCAAAGACTCTTGGGAATTGGAGTCTTTAGAGGGACGAGTGGCCTCTACCGGCCGACTGTGATCTGCCTTTACTAATTTAACGGCAGACCATTCAGTCACATCCCGCTCCTCTTTATCATTTTTTATATTCGGTGCTGCTTCGCTCGCCTCCCCCTTCCCCTTCAGGGAGCTCGATTCCGTCGGGGTAATGACGACCTCACCTATAGACCGCTGTTGACCTTCTCCTTCCCATAATCCGTCTGGGGAGATCACGTGCCCAGTTTCGGCGAATGGTAGGTGACCCTCATGGTCATATGATCGGTTGTAGTCCTTTAGGTGTTCCCAGCCTGCTCCGAGATAGTCCACGTGACTATTCTCGTCAAATAGGATCCCCTGGTGTCGACTCCTAGATGGGCTAGACTCCTCGTCATTGCGGCCATCTTGCCTAGGTGGGAAGTATGTTTCCGACTCCTCATCAGAATCATGAAGACAGGCCTCTGAAAAATAATTAAAGTAAGGTCCCGGCGCATCGGACGTTTATTCGGCACATACCTCTGAACCTTGACCGTGTTCTCCTAGTTTATAGAGGTAGTCCTGCGTGTCTGACATCCGACAGCCCTCCCGCTGTCGTAATGCTTGGGCCCTCTCGGCATCAATCATGGCCCTGTCTTCCTCGCTTCCCGTCAGGAATGTCCACAGCTTTTCGGCCTCTGTTAGGGTCTGCACCTATTCTTTTTTCCGGATTTCTTCCCCATTGTAATCCGAAGTAAAATAAGGCTCACTGTCGCAGCGCTCTTGTAATAGTGTGGCCTTTCTACCTCCGTGCTCGTGACCGGTACCGTATTAGGGTTTACTGCCAACACAAATTTTGTTTTAAAATAGGTCCTCTGCCAAATCGACAGCCAGAGAATCCTGCCGACTACGCCAGTGTCGCAGTCGAGGCCCCTATTGACCTCTTGAACCCACAGGTACCACTCCAAACACTGGGTAAAAATCCAATTATTATTTATTTTATAATAATGTGCACAAAGCACCCTCCACTCCACACTGCTCATACAATCAATAATTAATCACTAATCAATACAATCCTCCACTCCCAGACGCGTTGCCACCCTTCCACCCAGCTCAGCTCAACGTCTGGGATTTCCCATAGTCCTTTTATAGTCCTTGACCTGGAAGTGTTTCGCCCTGTCAGTCCATGTGACTAGGAACACTTCCAGGTCATATAAAAACTCCACTTCTTCACCCTGGAAGCACGTCGTTCCTTCCGGTCATGTGTTTATAACGCACTTCCGTGTTATAGGGCACGTAGCACCCTGTGAGCCTCCCTGCAGCGACTCCTGGTGGCCCCGACGTTATCCAGCAGGGCTGTGTATTAAAACTCCATAGTCCATGATGCCCTGCTGGAATTCGGGGCATCCCTATGTTGCAGGCTCCATCTGGCGGCTTGGAGGTGTTGGCCGGAATATATGGCCGGCAATCCCTCACAATATATATATATATATATATATATATATATATATATATATATATATATATACACAAAATGGTGTATATCTTCACCAAGGTATACATGTCAAATCTCATTATATATATATATATATCCATCCATCCATCCATTTTCCAACCCGCTGAATCCGAACACAGGGTCACGGGGGTCTGCTGGAGCCAATCCCAGCCAACACAGGGCACAAGGCAGGAACCAATCCCGGGCAGGGTGCCAACCCACCGCAGGACACACACAAACACACCCACACACCAAGCACACACTAGGGCCAATTTAGAATCGCCAATCCACCTAACCTGCATGTCTTTGGACTGTGGGAGGAAACCGGAGCGCCCGGAGGAAACCCACGCAGACATGGGGAGAACATGCAAACTCCACGCAGGGAGGACCCGGAAAGCGAACCCAGGTCTCCTAACTGCGAGGCAGCAGCGCTACCACTGCGCCACTGTGCCGCCACATATATATCTATATATATATATATATATATATATATATATATATACAGTGGTGTGAAAAACTATTTGCCCCCTTCCTGATTTCTTATTCTTTTGCATGTTTGTCACACAAAATGTTTCTGATCATCAAACACATTTAACCATTAGTCAAATATAACACAAGTAAACACAAAATGCAGTTTTTAAATGATGGTGTTTATTATTTAGGGAGAAAAAAAAATCCAAACCTACATGACCCTGTGTGAAAAAGCAATTGCCCCCTTGTTAAAAAATAACCTAACTGTGGTGTATCACACCTGAGTTCAATTTCCGTAGCCACCCCCAGGCCTGATTACTGCCACACCTGTTTCAATCAAGAAATCACTTAAATAGGAGCTGCCTGACACAGAGAAGTAGACCAAAAGCACCTCAAAAGCTAGACATCACGCCAAGATCCAAAGAAATTCAGGAACAAATGAGAACAGAAGTAATTGAGATCTATCAGTCTGGTAAAGGTTATAAAGCCATTTCTAAAGCTTTGGGACTCCAGCGAACCACAGTGAGAGCCATTATCCACAAATGGCAAAAACATGGAACAGTGGTGAACCTTCCCAGGAGTGGCCGGCCGACCAAAATTACCCCAAGAGCGCAGAGACGACTCATCCGAGAGGTCACAAAAGACCCCAGGACAACGTCTAAAGAACTGCAGGCCTCACTTGCCTCAATTAAGGTCAGTGTTCACGACTCCACCATAAGAAAGAGACTGGGCAAAAACGGCCTGCATGGCAGATTTCCAAGACGCAAACCACTGTTAAGCAAAAAGAACATTAGGGCTCGTCTCAATTTTGCTAAGAAACATCTCAATGATTGCCAAGACTTTTGGGAAAATACCTTGTGGACTGATGAGTCAAAAGTTGAACTTTTTGGAAGGCAAATGTCCCGTTACATCTGGCGTAAAAGGAACACAGCATTTCAGAAAAAGAACATCATACCAACAGTAAAATATGGTGGTGGTAGTGTGATGGTCTGGGGTTGTTTTGCTGCTTCAGGACCTGGAAGGCTTGCTGTGATAGATGGAACCATGAATTCTACTGTCTACCAAAAAATCCTGAAGGAGAATGTCCGGCCATCTGTTCGTCAAACTCAAGCTGAAGCGATCTTGGGTGCTGCAACAGGACAATGACCCAAAACACACAAGCAAATCCACCTCTGAATGGCTGAAGAAAAACAAAATGAAGACTTTGGAGTGGCCTAGTCAAAGTCCTGACCTGAATCCAATTGAGATGCTATGGCATGACCTTAAAAAGGCGGTTCATGCTAGAAAACCCTCAAATAAAGCTGAATTACAACAATTTTGCAAAGATGAGTGGGCCAAAATTCCTCCAGAGCGCTGTAAAAGACTCATTGCAAGTTATGGCAAACGCTTGATTGCAGTTATTGCTGCTAAGGGTGGCCCAACCAGTTATTAGGTTCAGGGGGCAATTACTTTTTCACACAGGGCCATGTAGGTTTGGATTTTTTTTTCTCCCTAAATAATAAAAACCACCATTTACAAACTGCATTTTGTGTTTACTTGTGTTATATTTGACTAATGGTTAAATGTGTTTGATGATCAGAAACATTTTGTGTGACAAACATGCAAAAGAATAAGAAATCAGGAAGGGGGCAAATAGTTTTTCACACCACTGTATATATATATATATATATATATATATATATATATATATATATATATATATATATATATATATATATATATATATGAACTGGTGTATATCTTCACCAAGATATACATGTCAAATCTCATTATAACGAATGCCGAAGTAACAAAATTTTCAGAATAACGAATACTATTTGTGGGCCCAGACAAATGTTTATATAATATCATGTTTGGCAGATTTTGTTTTAACGAAATGTAAATTTCAGCAAAACGAACGTTTTTTCGACCAAATGTGGCCACCAAAGGTAACAATGAGATGTCAATTATCCTTAATGCTGCACCTATACTAAGTCTCGGGAACCATGCAACAGGCTGTCTCTTCGAGAACAAAAGAAAGTGACAGTCTGTTGGTTGGTGAGAGTGTAGGCATGACATTATACATATAGTCAAATTCTGAGTTAGTGTTCCACCAAGGATATATGTGTGTCATGTGTGGAATACTGCTGCTGTTCAAGTTTCACAGTGTCTCTCAAAGTTTTCTTTGCGAAAAATTAAAAAAGTGAGAAAGAGCGTCAGTTTACGCTGAAAAAGAAGTAACATCTAATGTCTCACTTTCAAATTAAACCTTTCTGCACTGTAAGAAGCATTGTTTTTTTCATACACGTATTGTCAAGCTTGGGTTACAGAGTTACATGAGATATAGAAAGGTTTTTAAGGAAAATAGGTACTTTATTACTGTATAGAGAAGGTAGGTACAGTCTGAATACTGCGACACGGGGGCAATCGCCCTGCTTTAGCTCTCATCTTCAGGTTAGAAGAATACCAGCTGATCAGAATCACCGCTGTGGAAGACCAGGGGCCTCATGTATAAACAGTGTGTACGCACAGAAATGTTGCGTAAGAACGTTTCCACGTTCAAATCGCGATGTATAAAACCTACACTTGGCGTAAAGCCACGCACTTTTCCACGGTACCTCATACCCTGTCGTACGCAAGTTCTCCGCTCAGTTTTGCAGACTGGCGGCATCCAGTGTCAAAGCAGTGCTACTGTTCCTGTGTAGTTACCCTTTCTTAGATCCACATCCACGACGGCGGCTTTATCAAATACACTGAAATTAACCACATATCGTTCATAAATTTAATGCATCTGATTGTAATTAACCTGTAACAATATAATGGTCCACAGAATGGTCAAACTATTCTAAATACCATAACTGCTTTAGCGTTGTTACTCACTGCACCTTCTTCTTCTTCTTCTGTCAGCTGCTCCCGTTAGGGGTTGCCACAGTGGATCATCTTTTATTATATTACTCGCACTGCACCACTCGGAGTATTTATATCACTGTATCTGAGTGTGAATCACAGATCTACAGCGATCGGAAAGAGAATTGTATACAGCATCAAGCACTAGCTGCCTCAGCCATTCGCTATTTGAACTGCTCTCATCCAACCAACGCTTCACAGCCTTTCCTGTTCGGACCTCGCGGTTCACAAACAGTTTCATCCCAAGAACTATACACGCACTCAATCAGTCCATCAAGTGCTCCTTGTAGAACTGTTTGTACTTGCAAGTTACCGTGAGGTAATTGTACTTATGATACAGTTATAATATTGCACAACCTGAGCCACTTTACAAAATGCATATTTACATATGATGACGATATCATTTTTAAGATGAAATGCAGCAAAATATGTTGATTATATTATACAGATAAAACTTTAACTTTAACTACACGGTGCCGCAGCACTAGCGAGCTTGAGCTTTGTTCACGGTTTGTTCCTGCCTCGCTCTGTTTTCAAGCTGTGGCTGGCGCGACACTGGAAGGATAGGTGGATAGAATAATTAAACATTACGAAGATATTTCGATGTTCCTTAAAAGTTTTGAAGAATCGGTGTTCTAAGCTTACATATGGCTTAACGTCTATTACAGAGTTGATTGTGTGGCGATTGGGTATTTAGAGAAAGAAAAGTAAAGACAGGAATTTGGGGTTAGTACGTTTGAAAAAGACAGTACTGCTGCAATAAAGCATTTTATTGAAGGTCGCGCATGGCGCAGCAAGCATCCTGCTGTAAGACATGAACAATCACTGCGCCACCGTGTTCTCATGTTTAATAACATGCTTTAACTCATATCATCATGAAAATGATATCACGTATACTTCTCAGTATTTTAATTACTCAGAGAGCTGTAATATTACGAATGTAATGGATTCTGTGTCCTGTCGGAGGAAGAGCACGTAGTGAGTCAGGCACATAGAGCACATATAAGATCAAATACACAACAAATCATTTAATGTGCTACTTTAGTTACGATGGGATTTGAGAAACTAGTAAATTAAACGATTTTAAGATGAAGTTTATGATGTTCTACTTTAATGACAAAATAAACTACGTGATTAAAGTGGAAATTTCGAGATTAAAGTTTACATTTGGTGCTTTTTTCCCCCCACTGTGTGCCTTTTTTTTCTCTGTACCCTAATAAGCTTTCATATGACACTCAGACGTTGGGCTACGAGTCGCCTTTTCACGCCGACTTTGATATGTGACAACTTTTTTATTTCGGGCACTGTGCGACTTTGTGAACTTGAGCTTTCGAGTTTCTCTGACACGCTATGTCACTCGATCAACTTCCTTTTGTTGCTTATATAACTGTTTAAACCAACAAATAGTACGTTTTTCTTTGCCTCCATTTGGCATTCACTGAAATTCTTCTATTTTTCCTCATACTTTTGCCATTGCCTTTTCACAGAACGCTGGGCTTAAGGGCTATTTATATTGATTTGCATATTCAAAGAGGCGTAATTCGGGGAGGAGTTGGGGCGGGACAGCAAGCGCGTGCATGTGCGTTTATTTCCACACTGAGCGGGATTTATGTAGCGGAAGAACGCAGAAGTTGGCGAACGCGCAGATTCCTGCATCTGGATTTTTCTGTGCGTAAGCACATTTCGGCTTTTGTGTTTACGTCATGTTATAGTGCAAATTCTACGCACAGCGTTATGCATGAGGCCCCAAGAGAGTGTGAGGAAGAGCAGGTCAAAGCCAGGTGTTAAATGTTCTAAACATTGTGCGACAAAATGTCACATGGTAATCCTGATCCTGAAGAGGACTACCAAATTCTTTGCCCTTGGTTTACTATTTACCAGACATAGTAGAGCAGCTAGGGAGCTGTCCTTGTGCCATTGCCATTAGAGACGGTGAATCGCCGGTGACCCTGGTCACAATAGCATGTGTATTTCCCCAAGCCTTGGAAGCAGAGGGTGATGGTGCGAGGAACCTCATCAGAATTGGCCGATGTTAAGAGTGGTGTTCCACAGGGGTCAGTGCTAGGGTCGCTGCTATTTTTAATATATATAAATGATTTAGATAAGAATATTAGTAACAAGCTGGTTAAGTTTGCAGATGATACCAAGTTAGGTGGAGTAGCAGTTAATTTGAAGTCCGTTATATCATTACAGAAGGACTTGGATAGCATACAGGCTTGGGCGATTTGTGGCAGATGAAATTTAATGTCAGTAAATGTAAAGCATTACACATAGGAAGTAAAAATGTTAGGTTTGAATACACAATGGGCGGTTGGAAAATCGAGACTACACCTTATGAGAAGGATTTAGGAGTTATAGTTGACTCTATGATATCGACGTCCCGACAGTGTTCAGAAGCCATTAAGAAGGCTAACAGAATGTTAGGTTATATAGCACAATATGTGGAGTACAAGTCCAAGAAGGTTATGCTCAAGCTTTATAATGCAATGGTGAGGCCTCAGCTGGAGTACTGTGTGCAGTTTTGGTCACCAGGCTACATAAATGACATAGAAGCGCTAGAAAAGGTCCAGAGAAGAGCGACTAGGCTGATTCCAGGGCTACAGGAGTTGAATTATGAGGAAAGATTAAAAGAGCTGAGCCTATACAGTTTAAGCAAAAGAAGATTAAGAGGTGATATAATTGAAGTGTTTAAAATTATGAAGGGAATTAGTACAGTGGATCGAGGCTGTTATTTTAAAATGAATTCATCAAGAACATGGGGACACAGTTGGAAACTTGTTAAGGGTAAATTTCGCACAAACATTAGGAAGTTCTGCTTTACACAAAGAACAATAGACACTTGGAATAAGCTACCAGGTAGTGTGGTAGACAGTAAGACCTGAGGGACTTTCAAAACTCGACTTGATGCTTTTTTAGAAGAAATAAGTGGATAGGACTGGGGAGCTTTGTTGGGTTGAATGGCCTGTTCTCGTCTAGAGTGTTCTAATGTTCTAATATTAGTTATAATGATATTCTCATTATAACAAAACTAGGGGGCTCCGCCCCCTGCTCGCTTCGCTCGCCAACCCCTGGTGTTGTGAATTTACAAAGAGCGTGATGTATGAATGAGATATAGCATAGTGTGAAGGTGTAGATGACGCATATAGGAAGCAAATAAAGTTGTCCATGTCCAAAAACGGGCTCAGAGAGGTAGATGCCAACTTTGTCTATGGTTTGTCCTTGTGATTTGTTGATGGTCATGGTCAAGGCAGGTCTAATGGGGAACTGTCGCCGTTTAAGTGTAAAAGGTAATTCCAGGTCAGAATTTGTAAGGTAATTGTAGGAATTAGAACAGTATTGTTAGCATGTGATTCTGTAAGAAGTTTTATTTTAATAACATTGTGTGGCATGGTGTTGACGACTAAACGTGTACCATTGCATAAACCCTGTTTAGTATTAAGGTTTCTTAATAGCATGATTATTGTTCCATTTTTAAGGCTAAGATTGTGTTGTGGTAATCCGGCTGGGTTAATAGTGTTCAAATATTCTAAGGGGAAATTAAGATGGTCATTGTCATCATCAGAGTCAACTTTGTCAGAGCTTAGAAAGAGCTGTGCCACTCCAGGAAGTAATGAAATGACCTGGTTATTAATGTGATCAACATTAATATTTTTTGGACAGAATATAGTTCGTTGTGTTAAAAGGGGTATTTGGTGTAATGAGATTGTTGTTCCAAATATCTCCGTAACTCTTTTGAAAGCAATGCCAATTGTCTGCGTATTTTAAGGTGGATTGAAGAATAGCCGAGTCCATGGCATGTGGAACAATAGCTAAGCACTGTGTAAAATCTCCTCCTAATAAAAGTACCTTTCCTCCAAAGGGAATATCATTATTCATCAACGTTTGTAGAAGTTTATGAATGGCGTTGAGTAAGTGACTGGATGCCATTAGATGCAAAAGCAAATGAACTATTGTAGGATCTAATGCAGTTTATAATTTTTTTACTTTCAGGTACTGCGTTAGTTAGAAGCTTCTGTAGATATGCAGGATATGAATGTAAAGGAGGCAGTCAAATTTGACCCTTTTGACAATAACGTGTAAATTCATTACTTGTATTGCCAGTTGTTTCTTTAGGGAAGTTAAGTGAATGACAATGATTGCAAATGATATTCATTAATCCCAATGAATTTTAATGAATAGTGGACTCATTATTGAACGCGTTGTGAGCTAACTGGCGCAATCGTTTAGCAGGTGTCTGTTGTTTATGTCCTTGACGTGTATGTTTTGTCTGTGCTGTTTGAGAGGCGCGTCGTTGTATGTGCAGGATTTGGGACGTGCTATTCTGGAGCTGTAATCGATTTGCCTGTGCTGTGTGAGAAGCTCGTTGCAGTTTACGGCGTTAATTGTTTGTATTGAGCCTTGCCCGTTTTTGTATGTCGTTTAGTCGTCCGACATGTATTTTTTTTTTCATGCAGGTTCGTGTGTTTGGTCCCGTCACTCGAGCCGTATCGTTTTGTACCCGTGAGCGTGAATTCATGACTTGTTTGTTCTTCAGCGTTAGAAATGTGGCTAAGTAATAAGGAGGATCGTACTCACTGTTAATATGGAGCCTTTTCTGTGGTTGAACGGTTAATAGTGCATCAGTGTAATGAGATCGACCTATGCTGGATAATTTGAATGTGTTCAGATGATGTATATTTAATACGGACGGTTCGTTCAGTAATGGGGCTTTGTGTCTCATTTCTTATTTATGTTAGTGTGGTCGTGGGTCCGAGCTGTGCCACTCCAGGAAGTAATGAAATGACCTGGTTATTAATGTGCTCAATATTAATATTTTTTGGACAGAATATAGTTCGTTGTGTTAAAAGGGGTATTTGGTGTAATGAGATTGTTGTTCCAAATATCTCCGTAACTCTTTTGAAAGCAATGTCAATTGTCTGCGTATTTTAAGGTGGACTGAAGAATAGCCGAGCGAATGACATGTGAAACAATAGCTAAGCACTGTGTCAAATCTCCTCCTAATAAAAGTACCTTTCCTCCAAAGGGAATATTATTAATCATCAACGTTTGTAGAAGTTTATCAATGGTGTTGAGTAAGTGAGTGGATGCCATTAGATGCAAAAGCAAAAGAAGTATTGGATGTAATGCAGTTCATAAAGTTTTTACTTTCAGGTACTTCGTCAGTTAGAGGTTAATAGTGCATCAGTGTAATGAGATCGACCTATGCTGCATAATTTGAATGTGTTCAGATGACGTATATTTAATACAGACGGTTCGTTTAGTAATGGTGCTTTGTGTCTCATTTCTTATTTATGTTAGCGTGGTCGTGGGTCCGAATCCTGCTTTTTGTGTATGTTTCGTGCGCTATGTCCGTAGTCTGTCCCGTTTTGTGTCCAATGGGTTTGTGTGGCGCTCGCGTCTGACTTCTTTTTTTTTTTTTTTTGTGCTATGGGGCGTTGCCTCATTTGTGTGTCGTGGGTCTCAATTCTCTTCTTTGTGTGTGTTCCGTTTCGCGTCTGACTCCTTTTTTCTGTGTGCTATGGGCGCCTCATTTCTTATTTTACGTTGCTTTGCATCCGGTTTCCGTTGCTTGGAAGGGGGGTTTTGTGGGGGCGCTTGCGCAGTACGTCTTTTGCGGCTACGGCCCATGGCCGGATGTCCCTGCTTCCATCCGGTTTACCATTCTCGGTTAGTAATATGGAGCTTCCATCCGGTTTACCATTCTCGGTTAGTAATATGGAAATTTTTATCGTCCCATGAATTTTGTTACAACAGGATTCCACCTGTATGTATGTCAGTGGCCTCCACCTGTTAAACCATTCCTGTTTTGGGGGTTGTCTCATTGTTGCCCCTCTAATGCACCTGTTGTTAATTTCATTAACACCAAAGCAACTGAAACTGACTAACAACCCCCTCTGCTGCTTAACTGACCAGATCAAGTACGTGTGGGCCATACAAACTACTGAGTACGATTTTGAGTTGCTGAAATAGACTAGCCTGTCACATAATTTTTTCACTTTGACTTTCAGGGTGTCTTTGAATTCAGCCCTCTGTAGATTGATAATTTTGTAGATTGATAGGACGATGTGGCATCCTTTTGTTCCTAACACATTACTCAGTCCATATTAGTATAGATATCCAGCATGATTTTTTTCCCATTGAGATCTGATGTGTTTTCAAAGTGTTCCTTTAATTTTTTTGAGAAGTATATATATATATATATATATATATATATATATATATATATTTACTAGGGGGCTTTGCTCCCTGCTCGCTTCGCTTGCCATCCCCCGGGCCTGCACTTCGTGCTAGCCCCTTTGCGGTTCTGCTGCTCGCGTGTGGCGATGCGGATGTACAATTTAAACAGATTGTTATTTTCATGGGAATTGCATTGTGACAATGCAACGTATACGATTGAATTTTGTTTCTTTCTCTCTATTAAATAAACCGACTTTTTCGAATGTTTGGCTCTGAGCTTTGTGAATTGTCTTTGCAAAAACTTTTCTAACAGGAAATGACAAGATCTCCTTTCCTGTCTAATATTATCCGTGGAAGATGAACTACATTACCTTTCTTGTATACATCCTTCTTTCTATAGTAATTTGTGCGGAGGAAGACCAGACGGTGTTAATGATTGTAGATATTCTTCGGGATATTGTAAGTTGATGTTTTCATCTTCCGCACGGTCACCACCAACTGTTTCACTACAGTCTATTGATACGCATTTAACCAATTTGCCGTGTAACCAAACGACATTTTGTGCGTAAATTCATTTGACTTCATCGTTTCTCGGTGCTAGGATTGCCCGTGTACTCATTTTTTCTGTTGATAACCCTTCGTGATGAAATTTTACAATAAGATTTGGACATAATATGTCTTCATTAATTGTGGCCCCTCCTTGAACTGCCACCTTATCGTGGTGGAGGGGTTTGTGTGTCCCAATGATCCTAGGAGCTCTGTTGTCCGGGTCTTTATGCCCCTGGTAGGGCCACCCAAGGCAAACTGGTCCTAGGTGAGGGATGAGACAAAGAGCGGTTCAACAAACCTCCAATGATGAATCAAACCTTTGGACAACGTTTTCCCTTGCCTGGATGCGGGTCACCCAGGCCCCCCTCTGAAACCAGGCCTGGAGGTGGGGCTCGATGGCGAGCGCCTGGTGGCTGGGCCTGCACCCATGCGGCTCAGCCGGGCACAGCCCGAAGAGGTAATGTGGGTCCCCCTTCCCATGGGCTCACCACCTATGGGAGGGGCCAAGGAGGCAGTGTGAGTTGGGTGGTGGCCGAAGGCGGGGACATTGGCGGTCTGATCCTCGGCTACAGAAACTGGCTCTTGGGACATGGAATGTCACCTCTCTGAAGGGGAAGGAGCCTGAGCTAGTGCGTGAGGTCGAGAGGTTCCGGCTAGATATAGTCGGGCTCACTTCGATGCACAGCTTGGACTCTGGAACCAATCTCCTTGAGAGGGGCTGGACTCTTTACCACTCTGGAGTTGCCCCCAGTGAGAGGCGCCGAGCGGGTGTGGGCATACTTATTACCCCTTGACATGGAGCCTGTTCATTGGGGTTTACCCCGGTGGACGAGAGGGTAGCCTCCCTTCGCCTTCGGGTGGGGGGATGGGTCCTAACTGTTATTTGTGTGTATGCACCGAACAGCAGTTTGGAGTACCCACCCTTTTTGGAGTCCCTGGAGGAGGTGCTAGAGGGCATACCTTCTGGAGACTCCCTTGTTCTGCTGGGAGACTTCAATGCTCACGTGGGCAATGCCAGTGAGACCTGGAAGGGCGTGATTGGAAGGAATGGTGCCACTGATCTGAACTCGAGCGGTGTTTTGTTATTGGACTTCTGTGCTCGTCATGGATTGTCCATAACGAACACCATGTTCAAGCATAGGGGTGTTCATATGTGCACTTGGCACCAGGACACCCTAGGCCTCGGTTCGACGATCGACTTTGTGGTTGTGTCGTCGGACCTGCGGCCACATGTCTTGGACACTCGGGTGAAGAGAGGGGCGGAGCTGTCAACTGATCACCACCTGGTGGTGAGTGGGCTTCGATGGTGAGGGAGGACGCCGGTCAGGCCTGGTAGGCCCAAATGTGTTGTGAGGGTCTGCTGGGAACGTCTGGCAGAGTCCCCTGTCAGAAGTAGCTTCAACTCCCACCTCCGGCAGAACTTGGACCACATCCCGAGGGAGGTGGGGAACATTGAGTCCGAATGGGCCATGCGGCTTTGGTGGTTGTTGAGGCAAAAACTCGGGCGTGGGAGGAGTTTGGGGAGGCCATGGAGAATGACTTTCGGACGGCTTTGAGGAGATTCTGGTCCACCATACGGCGTCTCAGGAGGGGGAAGCAGTGCAGTGTCAACACTGTATATGGTGGGGATGGTGCGCTGCTGACCTCGACTCAGGACGTTGTGGGTCGGTGGGGGGAGTACTTCGAAGACCTCCTCAATCCCACTAATATGCCTTCCAATGAGGAAGCAGAGCCTGGGGACTTGGAGGTGGGCTCCCCCATCTCTGGGACTGAGGTCACCGAGGTGGTCAAAAAACTCCATGGTGGCAGGGCCCCGGGGGTGGATGAGATATACCCGGAGTTCCTCAAGGCCCTGGATGTTGTAGGACTGTCCTGGTTGACACGCCTCTGCAACATCGCATGGACATCAAGGACAGTGCCTCTGGATTGGCAGACTGGAGTGGTGGTCCCCCTCTTTAAGAAGGGGGACCGGAGGGTGTGTTCCAACTACAGAGGGATCACACTCCTCAGCCTCCCTGGAAAAGTCTATTCGGGAGTCCTGGAGAGGAGGGTCTGTCGGATAGTCGAACCTCGGATTCAGGAGGAACAGTGTGGTTTTCGTCCTGGTCATGGAACACTGGACCAGCTCTACACCCTTAGCAGGGTCTTGGAGGGTGCATGGGAGTTTGCCCAACCAGTCTACATGTGTTTTGTGGACTTGGAAAAGGAGTTCGACCGTGTCCCTCGGGGAATCCTGTGGGGGGTACTCCAAGAGTATGGGGTACCAGACCCCCTGATAAGGGTTGTTCGGTCCCTGTACGATTGGTGTCAGAGCTTGGTCCGCATTGCCGGCAGTAAGTCAAACCCATTTCCAGTGAGAGTTGGACTCCGCCAGGGCTGCCCTTTGTCACCGATTCTGTTCATAACTTTTATGGACAGAATTTCTAGGCACAGCCAGGGCGTTGAGGGGGTCCGGTTTGGTGGACTCAGGATTGGGTCACTGCTTTTTGCAGATGATGTTGTCCTGTTTGCTTCATCAGGCCGTGATCTTCAGCTCTCTCTAGATCGGTTCGCAGCTGAGTGTGAAGCGGCTGGGATGGGAATCAGCACCTCCAAATTCGAGACCATGGTCATCAGCCGAAAAAAGGGTGGAATGCCCTCTCAGGGTGGGAGCGAGATCCTGCCCCAAGTGAAGGAGTTCAAGTATCTCGGGATCTTGTTCACGAGTGAGGGAAGAATAGAGCGGGAGATCGACAGGCAGATCGGTGCGGCATCCGCAGTGATGCAGGCTCTGCATCGGTCTGTCATGGTGAAAAAGGAGCTGAGCTGCAAGGCAAAGCTCTCAATTTACCAGTCGATCTACGTTCCTACCGTCACTTATGGTCATGACCTATGGGTAGTGACCGAAAGAACGAGATTGTGAATACAAGCGGCTGAAATGAGTTTCCTCAGTAGGGTGTCTGGGCTTTCCCTTAAAGACAGGGTGAGAAGCTCAATCATCTGGGAGGGGCTAAGAGTAGAGCCGCTGCTCCTCCGCATCGAGAGGAGTCAGATGAGGTGGCTCGGGCATCTGATCAGGATGCCTCCAGGATGCCTCCCTGGTGAGGTGTTCCGGGCACGTCTAACTGGGAGGAGGCCCAGAAGAAGACCCAGGACACGCTGGAGGGACTATGTCTCTCAGCTGGCCTGGGAACACCTTGAGATTCTCCCGGAAGAGCTAGAAGAAGTGGCCGGGGAGAGGGAAGTCTGGGCATCTCTGCTCAAGCTGCTGCCCCCGCGACCCGATCTCGGATAAGCAGAAGAGGATGGATGGATGGATGGATGGATGGATTAATTGTGACCTTAAAGTGAGGAAAACGTTAAAATTTATAAGAGCCGAGAGAGCAGTTGTCTGTGTCTGTCAAAAGCATTCACACGAATGAGAGGTGAGAGTATCATGTGCGTGGTTGAATATGGTTGAGAGGAGGGTGTGACTTTAAAAAATCTCATGGCCAAAGTCTTGTCTCGCGTTACTTGAAAAAATCTCTTGAAAAAAGTCTTGTCTCGTTCCAGGATCTTGCATGACTTGAAAAAATCACTTGAAAAAAATTTTGTCTTGTCCCAGGATTTTTTTATATTATATATATATATATATATATATATATATATATATATACACCGTGGCGGATGTTAGCAGATTGTTGGCCAACCACAAGCGTTACCTGGTAGGTAACCACCCATACAATCAGATTGTGACACAGACTACCAATGCCGTGAATGTAATTACCCCAATCTACATGCTGTCAAATAAACGAACCACACGCCGTGGTGCAACGTTAGGGGCATCGCCTCTGGTGCTGACGTCCGAGGTTCGATTCCCGAGAGGGAGTGCAGTGGAGTGTGTACACCTGATGAGCCCAGAATGAGGGCGAAACACGTGTCGTGTACTCTTTGCATTTATTTGACAGTAAACTATTTCAACCATTCTATGATCTGCTCCTCACAAACTGAGGGCACCGTGGCGGATGTTAGCAGATTGCTGGCCAACCACAAGCGTTACCTGGTAGGTAACCACCCATACAATCAGATTGTGACACAGACTACGAATGCCGTGAATGTAATTACCCCGATCTACATGCTGTCAAATAAACGAACCACACGCCGTGGCGCAACGTTAGGGGCATCGCCTCTGGCGCTGACGTCCGAGGTTCGATTCCCGAGAGGGAGTGCAGTGGAGTGTGTACACCTGATAAGTCCAGAATGAGGGCGAAACACGTGTCGTGTACTCTTTGCATTTATTTGACAGTAAACTATTTCAACCATATATACTGTGTATATATATATATATATATATATATCATATAAAGCTCAGGAATAAAACTATTTTATGATACGTGATTCGTTTTTTCTCCCTTCGTGGATCTCCAACTGCAAATATATTATATATATATATATATATATATATATATATATACAGTATATATATATATATATATATATATATATATATATATATATATATATATGAACAAGCGTTACCTGGTAGGTAACCACCCATACAATCAGATTGTGATTCAGACTACGAATGCCGTGAATGTAATTACCCCGATCTACATGCTGTCAAATAAACGAACCACACGCCGTGGCGCAACACTAGGGGCTTCGCCTCTAGCGCTGACGTCCGAGGTTCAATTCCCGTAAGTAAGTGCAGTGAGTGTGTACGCCTGATGAGCCCAGAATTAGGGCAAAACACGTGTCGCGTACTCTGCATTATTTGACAGTAAACTATTTCAACCATTCTATGATCTGCTTCTCACAACTGAGGGCACCGTGGCGGATGTTAGCTGACTTGCTGACCAACCACAAGCGTTACCTGGTAGGTAACCACCCATACAATCAGATTGTGATTCAGACTACGAATGCCGTGAATATATATATATATATATATACACATGTAACAACACATACAGTATTTATTTTATTTGTTATTATGACAAGAACACACAACAAAATTTGTTATTATAATACACTGCTCACTAACCTTATGACCTGTGGATAGAAACTGCTCCTAAATCTACAGGTGCAAGTGCCAATGGTCCTGTACTACCTGCCAAAACAGAGGAGTGAGAAAAGGAATTGTGCATGGCTGAGGTTTTTAATTATACTGTTTGCCTTTCTAAAACAGCAAGTGTTATGTATGTCCTGAACAGAAGGCAGCCTGGTCCTGTTAATATTCTCTACTGCTTTCACCACCCTCCATCACCAAACTCTGGTTATGCTACAGTATGCACTAATAAAAGAAGACAGAGGATGTAGCTGGTATAGAGCAAGTAGAGATGAATAGCTAATGGGGCAGGAATATAACTTTTATAACTTGGAGCTAAATCACCCATTGTTATAAGTAAGAAAAGCTAAACAGTTTGATTTAGAAGAGAGTTGTTTACTTTCTTGACTAATTAATTTTTAACGTGCCAACATTAACATTGCAAACAGCCACAAATATTGCTACAGCTCAGTATACAGCATACAGACATGATCAAGAACTTCAGTTATTAGAATCGGCTCAACACATGATCTAAGCAACTTTGAACATGGTGTGATTGCCAGTGTCTGACATGGCGTTTCCATCATCTTATAAACAGCTATTCTTCTAGGATTTGCATGCAGTCAATAGGAGTGCTGACGTACTTCCGGTGAAATCTCAGCCAGCTCAGTCACTTCAGTTGTCCATACTGCAACTGTGATTTTTATTAAGCGGAGAGAATGTCTGTGAAAAAGATGTTTATGTTTCAGCGTACAGATAACTCTACAGCTGAAATTGCTGTGTACTTCTATGTCGAGCTTCCAGTAAGTATAACAAGGTACTTAGTTTTCATACATTTCCCTCTGATGCGGTAACATAATCTAAATGGATCGTTGCTATGCAGAGACAGAGTTTTACAGTTAGCCCCCAAACCCGAGTTTGTAGCCAGCATTTCAAAAAAGAGGATTTTCGTGAATCAGGGTTTTAGTAAGTGCTCTTGTTAGAGTCAGAATTGTGCTAAAGTTTTTAGTAATTTCCCATACTTACGGTTCCCCAACTTTTGTGTATTTGTTTTTTATGTGATTGTGTGTTTTTGTTTCCATATAAAAAAGTTAATCTTAGATTTAGCTTTGCACTGGAATGATAAATATATGAAAGCATAACAAATAGTAGAACTAGCAAATCCTCCCTGTTATGATAAAGATGCACAATGTGGTTCATATGACCTTCCAGTGCATTGAAGAATACAAAAAAAATAATCTGCCAGTTTGTGTGGCTGTAATATTACATTATGTTCTAAATTCTATGTAAACATCTACATGTTTCTAGTTCTTTACAATAAAGGTTTACCGCATTTATTGGATGTTAGCATCCTCAGGGCCTAGTTTCTCTTAACTTCTGGTTGCCTACATGCAGTCAAGCATTTTACATCTCTAGATCATAATGTGGTCAGTTTTGCAATATCAGGACTCTTCCTGCACCAAAAACTATTTTATTGTGGGCTTGAGACATACTGCTGAGAAGTTAGCTTGTAGGTATCCCTCTGAGCCCTTGACACAACACTAATTTGTACATGAAGCTAGTTTGGAAGCCTTACTGGAAAGCTCACAAGATCTTGCTTCACTTACCTTTTAGGCCACCAGGGGGCCAACTACAACACCCAACTACAAACAGGCACAGACACAAGTCTCAACCACAATGAACTTATATTGTGGGAAACTCTTATAACAAGTGTTTCCCACGCCACAACCAAAATACAACTGTGATAAAGCACATAGCAATAAAGCACACTGAGTGCCAAAAACTGCTTTGCAAAAGAGAAATCATGAAGATGAGGTGAGGCTTCCTAATAAAATCAGAAAAGACTACGAGTAAAACAGTATCATCATTCTGTGGCCATTATTTAAAGATTACTGTCAAAGTAATGTGATTACAAGCTTGCATGTGTATGTCAAGCCTGAATGGGACCTCAGTCCATCAATGAACAAATGCACACTCTGATGCCTCCACACTCAGTCCAAAGTAACCAAATAAATGAAAGCAGAAATAACAGAAATTGTGCCTCTTCTGCCCACATGTTTTGGCTTTTCACTTTACACAAACTCTTCTGGACATCTATGTTAATCTTGCAATCAGACACCCACAATAACATGGTGGCACAGTGGTAGGTTCTGATGCCTCACTCATTCCGTATCCTGGGTTCAAACTGTGTACCGTGCTTCTGTCTGTATGAAGTGCTTGCATTGTTGCAATGTCTTTGTAAGTTTTCTCTTATTTTGTTGGTACTCTGGTTCCACCTGATGCTGTCTGGATGCTACCAGGCCACCGTGATATCAAACAAGAATAGGAGGGTTTGTGAATGTTACATGTTTCGTATGCTCTTAATGTCTCGGAGTTATCCAAGATGGAGCCCTGAATATTCAGAATAACACAGCAGTGTTAGCTTTACCCTGCATTTTACTTAATGGGTAAGAATTTCCTATTTGAGGCAACTCAGCACTACAAATACAGCCAGTATGGGTCACAATTCCACATGTTCACATGAGCCGATAAACTGCCATATTTCTAATTACTTTGTTTAATCCTCAGGATGGACAGTGTGGCAATGAGAAACTTCAAAAGCACCAAAGCATACAACTACCTCCATAGTGCAACAGGTTTTATGTATCCACTGAAGAGCATGCATTTCATATTTATTAGGGCAGAGGAATAGATCAGCCAAATAAATAAAGGTGAGAACCCCTCCTGCACTGCTCACAAAGGGACATCATGCAGCCATGCTTCTGCAGTTTTGTAATTTCAATTTTACAAAAGCTGTCAGCATAATAATTTGAATTGTATTGGAGGGATCTTTTCCTGCATTGTGCCAAAACTAAGAAATTAAACTGTGAGCCTTGCAACCACCTTAACACAAATGACAATAAATTTGGCTATGAATTGCCTAAATTGAAACAGAAACACATATGATTTAGAACTGCACAGCTTTTATTACTGCAAAGACAACCCACAATAACAATGAACTTACAAGCTACACTACACTGCACAATTCAATCAAAGAGTTCTGAAGCAGGGTGGTAGCTGAATTAACCACTGTGCAGTCAGAATTGTGCTAGATAGTGTGAGATTAATAACAATTAAAAGTCTTTCTCTACATTTATACATACAACTTACTTTCCACAAAAGAACTCTCCATTTGTTTAACAGGGATGTCATATCCAAGTCACTTTTCAGGGTAGGGGTGAACCTCTGTTGGATTGCTTTCCTGAAAGCACATATACAGCCTCTTTGCTGTTTTTTACAACTTTCAACCAGGAATGGCAGCCTTCTTCATATAATGGCAGTGAGTGCTCCAGAGGCACATTCTAATTGATCTAACAAGCAGTCCTTGTCCAAGATATCCTTTGTTTTATCAGATTATTGTGGCATACTCTAACAGAGTAAGTAGTGCTGGACATTTCACGCTAATTACTAGGTACAATGTTTAGCCTTGAAAAAGCTCAAACTATAAGACTATGCACAAAATTTGTTAAAAAATGGCAGTGTTCATTTCCTGCCAAGAAAGTGGACACCATGCTCCACTTCACATTTACATAGAGATGTTCTGTGTGTCACCAGAAATATTAAGAATTAAAATTTCTCAGTGGGATCAATCAAGCCATTCTGAAAAATAAGCAGCACGTCCTGAATGCAACTCTTTGTCCAGACACAGTTAACATAATTTTTATCTTATTTTTTGTTCTTTTACTGGGTGGCTATTCTGGATTTAAAGTTGTTTCCTATTTTGCTTATATTTCTTGTTTTTTCTGTACCTTCCCATTGACATCAGTGTCTTCTGGGTATGTTTGTGCACATGCTATCATGTAAAATAATGGGTCGCCATTTTAATAAAGGACAGAGATTTCTTGTCATATCGTCTAAAGTTTAAAAATAGTGCAACATTGTAGACCATAAATTAAGTTTCAGACATCTTATGATTCATGATTATTTTTTGTCTTCTGTTGTTTCCAGATTTATTTATAATTTCACTTTGTTTCTTGATTCATCTCTTCTGCTACCCGTCACAATACTGAATACAGAAATATGTAATTAATCTCATCATTTATGGTCAAAACAGGTTTCTTTTTTAATTCGTACTATGATCTTAGATCTTAGGCCTTTTATTCTGATCTTTATGTCCACTCTATCCAGTTCCCCTGATTACTGGATAGGAGGAAAATATTTACAAGAACAGAAAAGGATAGCATCGGACAAGCTATGTAATTATAATGATAGTTGTATTATGTACTTCCTATATACTTATATACTACATATAAGATATATACACATAAAAACCTAAAGGAAAAAAGTATATAAAGCAAATTCAATACTAAATTAAAAGCGCTAGTCCTATATCAATATTTTATTATTAAAAGAGGCATGGTTTTCCAAGTTTCTTAAATTCTTCTCCTTAAGTCATGCCATGGCTTAGGCCCATGTTTGGAGGCCCTGCCATATATAGTACATACAATCTAAAGAAACTTTAATACCTCTTATGACCTGGTGAAGTCTTGGTGTTTGAGAACAGTCAGTGTAGTGCTCTTGGTGGGGCTCTTTCAGCTTTGTGTTGCCCATTCTGGGACACTATCCATTTAAAGCAAGTGAAGCTTATTTAGTCTGATATTTAAATCTGTAAAAAAATTGCACCCTTAATCTATTGAATATGAATCATGAAATTGTCAGATATATTTTTGAACAACACTTTGTACTGAAGTTAAAATATTGTCTGTCATAATTATACAATAAGATCACCCCTTTTGATGGTGGAGTAGCAGCACTGCTGCTGTAGATCAAGGAGACTGGGGTTCAAGTCCTGGATACTCCCTATGTAGAGTTTACATGTTCCCCTGTGTTTGTGTGGGCTGTCTCCCAGAGTCTAAATACATGCAGGTCAGGTAGATAGGAGATGCTAAATTGGCCCCTAATGTGTATGTGTGTGTGTGTGTGTGTGTGTGTGTGTGTGTGTGTGTGTGCATGTGTGTGTGTGTTCAGCCTGCGATGGGCTGGCACCATGTCCAGGAATTGTTCCTGTCTTGCAGCTGTTGCTTTCTTGGATAGGCTCCTGCAACCCTGCTCTGGATAAGCAGAATTAGAATGGGATTGGATCAACTTCTATGAAAGCTCCTAATTTGCAAAAGCAAACTACTAGTGATGGGGAAAAGCACTGTCCAAATACATCAAAACAATTAAGTTTGACAATACAAGTACTTGTAAGGTGAGCTTAAGAAAGTAAATAACTTGTAATATAAAGTTATGCTTACATTTTATATTACCTGTGCATTGTAAGCTGCACTGTTCTTACTGGTGATTAACACACATTCATGGTGTTTTTAATGCTGATCCTAGAAAACTCATACTAGAGAGGGATCAATTAATTTATATGTGAACATGCAGACCTGGATCTGCCTGAAACTATATAGTGGAACAGTCAAATGACTCAGTAGAGAGTAAAAGAAATTAAACACCTGTGTGCATCATCTGTTCAGTTCAAATAGTAAATGCTAGGATGTATAAAGCCAAAGGAAAATCTTACCAGCATTCAAGTGTACATCTGCCTCATTGAAAAGCTAATTGTACATATGACAATTCTGCTTCTACTAAGTGCAGTGGCAACAAATAAAAAAATGTATCCGTAGAAATACAAAATAAAGGAAAAACACGATTAAATGAGTATGTAAATAGGAATGCATCAAGCAAATACAAGAGGGGCCTTTTCTGCAAAACTGTGTCCTTTACTCACTGATATTTCTCACAGATGATTCTTAGCAAATATTGTCTGTACCATCCATAAAATCTGGCATGTTTTATGAATTTCGAGGCTAGATGTCTTTACTGAACTCTCATTAGATGTCTTGTTGTATTTAGCTTCTAAATGCAGAAGGCTAAAATTGGTCAGCAGCACTCTTGACTCCCATTTAACCAGACGAACCTTTTATTTTATCATTTTTTGCATATGGAAGTTAAATATAGCATCATTCCTCTTATTAAAAAAAGAATTAATTTTACTACATAAACATTCTTTTACAATTAATTCAAAACTTTGAGGAAAATTTAATGGGGCAACCAATCCCAAAAACAGAAAGTAAATATCCATTAAACAGTGAAGCCACCATATGATACTGGCTATGAAATACACTTCGTAAAATAATTGTTTATATCCTTTAGCTGTTGTGCTTTTCATTAACTAATTGATCATAAAAAGGTTGCTGGTAAGTTAGTAAAACATTCATTTTTAATTAGCTGATATGAAATGTTTCTGCAAAATAGACATATATTTGTTTTCAAGCCACAACTCCATTGTACCTGTATTGTTGTAGACTTGTATCCACAGCCTGGTCTGTCAGATCTGAAAATTAAGAAAACAATTGGTCTGTAAGGAATCAAATATGTTTATTGCAAAAGTTATTTTTCTGCTGACAGTGACACAAATTGCCCAGTAGAGGGCACCCTGGGCCAGACATTCCAGATCATGTACAAATTCAATAATTTGGAGAACTGCAATGTGAAAGATCCCATGACACAGTTTGCAAAAGACCAGAAAATGCCTTTCTGACAATTAGATTGATTTTGTATAATCTAAACCTGATACTGTTCTGTAAAGTGAAATGATTTTCATTAAAATAGACCTGAAATCCTTGCTATTTTGGAGCTACAGTATATAACATCATAACAACATTACAACTGTGTTTCAATTGCAAATTAAAGGTTAAATATTGATTTTCCTTGTCAGTCAGAAAAAGAGGGGTTTTAAATTTAGTTTCATACATACTTGTGCTTGTACAGTTGCTGTGGTGCAATCTAGCATTGGTGTTAGATTATTATTAACTCAAAATTTCCAAATTCCCAAACTTATTCCAAGTTTTATCCAGTATGGATCAATGGATCATAATAATTATATATATATATATATATATATATATATATATATATATATATATATATATATATATATATATATATATATATATATACTGTATAGTCAACCATGAGAAACTGGGGAGTGCCTAATGGAAAGGAAAAAGGGGTTGTACCAATGCTTGCACCAACGTTTCTGTTCCCATCCTCAGGTAAGTGGAAGTCCTGTTCAATGACAAGTTTTCCTACATTTTCTTCTAAATGTTTGTCAAATAAGGATAGGCTGCGATAATAATTATCTCTCACATATGTCTGTGTGCTTGTTTTCACAATATTTTATATTTAAAGTTATTTGACAGCTTTTGGTTTCATGGTCCTTACTGTTTCAGCTTTACCATGAACATCACTTCCCTGCTCACAGTCATTCCTCACAATGAAGGCTTATTGCCATCAGACAGGCATTGAACAGTCATCCACTCTGCGTCCTCCCATACACACCCTCATCAGACTAGTATAACTGGTTCTTAATCTTATTGCCTTCTGTTTTACTAATAACTTTAATCACCAGGTCAGAGAAGTTGCAATGAGTACTAGGATGGGACCCACTACAGCTAATGCAACATCTTCATTGGCTGGGTAAAACTCCACCTATTTCATAGTTCCTTAGTCTCCACTGCCTCTGCAGTGATATGGTCACATTATCTAATAAAGCACTCAGAATAAGGAGTTTTATCATATTGTGGACTGGGCCCTTAATCAAGCCAAAAGCAGACCTCATCTAGTCAAAGAGGAATCCCAGTAATAAAACTCATGTTGCACCTGTCCTACCACTCCACTCTAACACTATATTTCTTCCACAGGTCCTTAAACAAATTTCCTCATTTTGCAGACAGGAGTCTTTTTTCCTAATTCTTCCTTGATCTCTGTCTGTCAATCACCTAAGTTACACAAATTTCTTGTCTGCTGCTCACTTCACAACTTCACAGAGAACAGCTGTGTTCTTCACCAGGCACCAGGCAATATATACAGTATATATATACACATACACATACACAATTTGTAGTAGATGTTTCTTGTTTCATATTCAAATCTGGATGCCAAAAAGTGCAAAATCAAGTGTAGTGCTATCAGTAAATTTCATTCTCACCTAGTCGGTGTGTACCAGAACCTGTTCTCTTCACACACCATTCACATTAATCAGTGCACATCATAACCAGGTAACTAAAGACCCATTAGAGTCACTTTTTGAAATGAAAAAAATTATTTTTGATGTATATTATTCCTGTAAAACCCCAAACAATGCTTTAGTGAGTTTCACATTTCCAATTGCAAACTCATCTATGAAACAAATTTTAGTGTCAGTTTTTCAAAACTGTATGCAAATCGAAATGTACTTGTTTTGCACATCTCTAAACATGAGCTAAATGTACATTGGATTCTATGAATGCTGATTTCTAAAATAACGCACTTACTTATCTACCGTTCTCGGGAAAAAAAACAAATTTGGACTGGAAGAAATTTAAGAAGAATTTTACACCCACAATTTCTCATGCAGGGCAACATGCAACTATTTTGGATTCTAAAGCAAGATTGCTTTAATTTTGTTACTATAAAGAAAGGTAATGTTTGCATGTATAGCAGCATTTTAAATGTTAACCATCAACAGAAATCTATTTTCAGCTGCAACAGCAGTTATGCTGATAAACATAACTTTTTATTTTACTTTAATATTGAAAGTTACTGCAGGAGTAATCCAGGTTACAAAATGAATGCCCACCCATTCTTAATCTCGCCTTTGCATTTTTCATATGTAAAGGTTTAACATCATTTAAAAGGCAATCCTTAATAAAGTAGCAAAAGACTACTTTAGTTGTACTTTTTTTACATCCTGCAGTATCCTCTTATCCTTTGATAGATAATATGCAACACTAACAGGAAAGGTGTGATGAGTGTGGAAATTACAACAATACCAAAAGTAGTATTTTGGCATATTAATTAGGAGGAATATTAAATAGGATAGGTGTTTGTCCAAATGATACATGAGTTTCAAGTCATCTGCCTGTCTCTTTTTCCTTCCTTGTCATATACTCTTCCACTGTTTTCACACATGAGTTTGCTGCCTTGCCTTGAGGTCAGCAGACTGCTTGTCCTTATAAACTATTTTGTGAGGATGTAGAATTCAGCAGCCTAATAAGATAAAATTAGTGTTCGGATTTTGGAGGAGAGGGAAATTCAGGCCTGGACTGTTAGCATTGATGGTAGCTTATGGTGGTTGAAAACCTACCTAAAACATTGGTAGTATTTATTACACAATTTAATTAAGGTTATTAGTTAACCAAAAGATTTTTATAAAGGTTAGTCTCTAAGTGGGGGATGTCAAAATTTGACAAGGACAAATAACCTTGTGCTGTATATCCTTCCATTTGACCCAATGCCAGTAACTGCATTGTGATGTTAGCCTCAAGGCATGATGATTAAATAAATATCATTTTTGTTAGTCTTGAGGAGGCACATGACTTTGCAAATGCTTCATGTAGTTAATTCTCACACTACTACATAACTAGGGTTTGATCTAAAATCTGTTAGTCATGCATGGAAGGCAGTTATCTGTGATGCTGATCATCACTGCACAAGCCCCAGAGAGAAAAAAAACTGATACAGACAAGGGGTAATATACTACAGCACACAAGTGTGGAAAGAAAGGTGCCTCATAAAGTGATAACTTGTCTAGTTCTTAAAGGCTGGTGAAAAACGAATGTACTTGGGTGTCGATGGTAATGAGAGAAACACCATGGAGGTCTGGCCCAAGGTCACAACAGCTGCCAACCAATTGGGTCAACACTTTGTCAGTCGGTCATTGTCCTACCCACTGTATCCTAATACCGGGTCACAGGGGTCTGCTGGAGCCAATCCCAGCCAACAAAGGGCACAAGGCAGGAACAAATCCTGGGCTGGGTGCCAGCCCACCGCAGGACACACACACCCACACACCAAGCACACACTAGGGACAATTTAGGATCGCCAATGCACCTAACCTGCATGTCCTTGGACTGTGGGAGGAAACCGGAGCACCCGGAGGAAACCCACGCAGACACAGGGGGAACATGCAAACTCCACGCAGGGAGGACCCGGGAAGTGAACCCGGGTCTCCTTACTGCAAGGCAGCAGCGCTACCACTGTGCCACCGTGCCACCCCTCAACACTTTGTTCCTATCCAAAAATGCAACCAGTGGGATTGTATGGATGGAACTTTTATTACAGCTGTGGTCCTTTAAGAGCTGTGCTACATAAAGCTTATTGGTGCAGAGACACTAAAGGCCGCTAGTAAGACATCAAGTCTGGTGTCCTTGCATGTAAAGCAGGCCACCCTAGACCACTGAAATTATTCTTTGGCTGGGTTAGAATTGATCTTGGAATATGCCTAAAAGACACCTCTAGTCAGTGACTCAATGACTCAGGAAGAATGGCAGAGCAAGGGCTTCCTGGCAGGAGGGAAAAGGGCAAGGACTTGGGGAGAAAAACCAGAGAAAGGCAACTGTGATAGGAAGTGGTTTGTTGTGGGACATGAAATTTAGTTGGTGAGCCACCCAAGTGGGCAAACAAGATATGAAGTTGCTTTAGGAAGGTCTAGTAAAGTAGGAGGCTTTTCACTTTTCTAGTATCTTTAGTACATTGTGTTGTTTATGTTTATCCCTCATAGTTGTGTGGCTTTGTTGTACAATACATTTTTTCCCTTGAATTTGGTGCATTACAAAAACATTAATTCCAATGACAAATTTCCTAATTTTACACTAACGTTGTTGCATGTTTATTAAAAGGAAAGAGAGAAAATGAAATATGTTTTTTGCATAAGTATTTATTTTTCACACTAATATTTTGAACAGCCACACTTACAGTAGCAGCAATAAGGCATTTTTTAATTTTGTGTGTATAGGTACAAGCACTGTGGACTGTTTGGAAGAGATTTTGGTCAAATCTTCCAAGCACACCTGCTCTAGGTTGAGTTTCTATACCTATGGATGGCAATAAAGTCTCTGTCTTGGTTCTTCCTATCATTAATAATTTTCTTTAGCCATGTCAATGAACACAAGGGTACAAAATGCATGTTATAATTTGATTACACTTTGCTACAAAATAGAAATTATTTTGTCTATAAAATGCTGCCATCTTAAACTGCTGGCTAGAGATCTAGTATGTATCCATACACATGCACATAACCGTTATTTGGAATTAGACTGATACATGGAAAAGGCTTGCCTTTTACCAAAAAAGCACATTTCTGGCTACTGGGGGCGAATACTACATTTTTTCACAAACAATAGCAAAACACCTGACTACTATAAGTTCTCTCCACACTGCAATCATGTTATTTTAAACTACAGGCTGCTCAGCCTTTTGCTTTCCTTTAGAACTGCTCTGAAAAGTTTCAGGGACATTCAAAAAAATGCTTGCATATCAGTTGCCTAATACACAGAGGCCATATTTTGACCTTAAATTAACGTGTGACACCTTTACTAATAATCTGCCATAACAACGTAATTTTTAAAAAGTCTTAGAATATCTTTTGATAAAAAACTGAGCAGTTATATTTAATCTATTTATTTAACTTAGTTATTTTGTATAAAGAGCTCTGTGCTTGTTAACTGAAACACAACTTAAACATCAGCAAAATCTCATGAACTGAGATTCCAAAAGAAGATGAGGAGATATGTTTTCTGACTAAATATAACACACATTTGAATCCTTTGATTGACATGTGGAATTGATATATAGAAAAACAAAATGAAATTACTGCACACATTTTCAACACAATATTGTTGGTTCCTATGAGATGTTTAAAACTTACTTTCTAATTTAGATGTTTATTACAATAATTCATTAATTTTTAAATGAGACATTAATGTAACTGGGATTAACAATTTTACAATAGTTAACACTTAAAAAATATATCACAAGGTTATCTGAGAACTGAAATGGTATGAATGCACCTGAATAAACAGCAAAATTCCCAGACAAGCATAGGTGTTGTTACAGACATGAATCTACTTCTAAAATTAGTAAAGGGCATATATAAGGGTCTTTTGTTCAAAATTAATTTCTAAGGTAAGCTTGAATAGCTGTTGACTAATAGATCATAATATAAAAAAACACCACATGGTTCTTCTAAAGTGGTCCATTTCTTCAGTCAAAAATGTTGTTCTTTATAATAATTGCATTATTTCATAAGAGAACAGTAAGCAAAAGAAGAACAATTTTAGACCAAATTAAGAAAGAAAACACAAGAATTTTGGTCTTCAGAACTTCCAGTAATCATATCTCTCTATTATAAAAAAAAGCCTTGGAAGGCTTGGAAGGAGACGATACATGATCTTCTCGGAAGACAATTTGACATCCCGCGAGAGACACTTTAACATTATGCGAGACAAGGAAGTGAAATAAAAGGACAGCTGCTGTGCAGGCTTTTAAATGATTGACGTGCAGCGCGGCAAGCAGAAAACACAGCTCGGCAGCAGCAGTTGATCAGACTGCATTTCCTCAGTGTGCATTTAGCCCCCACCCTCCCCACTTGACAATGCGAGCGGCAGAGACATGAAGTGGCTGGAGCATAGTGTGCCCGTGATGGGAGGGGCTGGGCGAGCGAAGCGAGCAGGGGGCAAAGCCCCTTAGTTTATTTTAATACAAAAGTGTCAAGTACCAACTGTGTTCAGTGTATAAACCTCCACATTGGCACCGCTTGGAGTAGTCTCAGCTACTTATGTCAGGTGAATGTCTCTGGAGTAGAGCGATGAATATTCTGTCATTGGCTACACTTGGTGCAAAGTCCATTACTTATTGGAAAAATAATATTAAACAAGCTAGATATAATACATTTAGTTCAAAGTAATTATACGTAGCAGTATAAGATAAAAGCATGCACAGTATTTTTCAAGATCATATGCTTGTACCATTTGTTAGTATGCAAAAACTGTGCTATGATGTAGTTCCACAGCATGAAGCATCTGTTTTTGTGAACAAGTCATTTTTGTTTATAAATGCTTTTAATTCACAGCTTATGCCTTCATTACAACAGAAACATCGCCATCTCTTTAACCCTTCAAGAATGACATATTTTAATAAAACTTTGTGCTGAATATCAATTGTGTCAGAGACTGCATCTTAAAAATATTATTGAAATATATGCAAACCTGTCTATCAAATGTACTGCAAAATAGTTAGGTAGACACATAATGCAGAAAACATATTTTAGATACTGGCTTTCATAATAAAATATATATAAATATCAGCAGTAATTTATGGGATGTAAACACTTAAGTGGGACACAAAAAGGGGTGAATCCACCAAACATAAGTCTTAGAGCCAAGCATATTTTCTCTTCACTAAAAGAATGTCATCGAAGGACTAAGTCACAGATATTTGCCTCATGTAAATTAATTTAAAAGGGTCCCTCAGGCTATCTACCAACATCACAAATACATGACATAATTAAATTGTTAGAAAGACAATGAAAGAAACAGAAGAACAACATACAGATAGAGAGAGAAGAAAAAGTACAGAACAACCAATTAACTTCTCTGGATGTGTTGCATATCAAAGGGAGAGCCCCACGTGAATATTATGGTAGGTGAAACCCCTCTGAATGTGTTACTTAGGTTTATGTAATTTCCGGTGCATCCCCATCACTTTGGCTGCATCACACTGTGTTTTTACAACTTAAAATGAATGAGTAATGAAAAGGATGTTATAGCATGTGAACATGTTGGGCATACCTAGACTAACCAATACTTTGAATGGACATTTTACCTGCAAAACCAGTGCTGATGATCTCAGAAAATATGGAGAAAATAATTTTAAAGCAATCATTAAACTGAATAGCTCCTCTTAAAACAATGTGAGCAAAAGCTAATACTGACAGTAGGAATTCATCAATACTTTTTAATCTGAATGCTGCAAACAACATGACTTCAAGTTTAACTAAAACAATGGCATCAAACATTATGAGAAAGTTCTCTACATATCCCAACCTACTGAACCAAACATTCCAAAATCAGAAACCAGTACTTATAGCTGCAGTGTGCCTTTTCTCCTCACTTAAGTGGCAGTTATATTGTAGAGGTTACTTTAGTAGCCAGTTCTATGTAATTGCTGATTTAAGAATGATCAGCTAGATTGCACTACATTTCAGTAGGCAAATACGCATTGGTAACTTTAATTGCACAGTAGTGCATTTTTATTCTGACATTGTAAAAAAAATATTTTTGAGCAGATTTTCTTAAATAAAATCCAGTGTTTGCTAAGCCCTTTCTAATATAGTTAACAATACCCTAATAGTGGACAGTATTGCTAATTTCTTCAAATGAAAGGCTGTTAAATCTTTACATTAAAATTCTTCCAAACTAAATGCTAATCTTAGCACTCTTTTTTCCCCTATAAAAATTGGGGGAAGAATCCAAAAAGCTGAGCATTTTGAAGATTGAAATGTAAAAAACAAATTTCTCTTTGAAATGTAAACTCTGTATCACTATATAATAACTATGCTTCAAAGAATAAACAATGTCTTTTCTACAACAGACAATGCAGTCTTACTTGTACTAGCCTGTCGGGCACTGCTCTTATTAAGTTTCCCTCTTACTTGAAAAATTATTTTTAGCACATGCAAAAATCTACTGATAGTATACATTCATTAATCTGAAATACATATTATTTTCTCAGGATATTTTAAGATCAGGTCCCTGCCACACAGGGGAGACAAACAAGAACAACTCACATGCTACTTTTTTACAACACCAGCATAGGACTGCCTTAAGATGCCACTCATGCACCATTTGGAACAAATAAATTAAAAAAGTTAGCAACTTTTCAACACTTCAACATACTGGCTATTTCATTACGGAGTACTGCACCTCAGAGGTGCTTAAGTTGATCAGTGAAGAAGATGGAATACTTTTTTGCTTTGTTTCTTCTCATCCTGATAAGTGTCCCACAGGTCCTGGAGCTACAGATTTTTTTTGACAGTGCTGAATCCAACTGTTTTATTCTGCACAGTGATACACGTTATTTTTATGACAAGAATTGTCTGATTTCCTAATACCTGAGACTTCATTAGGAAAGATCAAACAATTGTGTTTTACATTTATTTTTCACTGCGGTGGGTTGGCACCCTGCCCAGGATTGGTTCCCTGCCTCGTGCCCTGTGTTGGCTGGGATTGGCTCCAGCAGACCCCCGTGACCCTGTGTTCGGATTCAGAGGGTTGGAAAATGGATGGATGGATGGATTTATTTTTCAGATGGTAAAGTCACCTAGTAAATAGTTATAAATGAATGCAAAACAAATGCAGTACATAGACATTCTTACTAGTGCCATATAAATACCTTCCCGTAAACTCTGAGAAGTCAGATTTTGAATTAGCTGATGTCAATCCTGCAGATGGCAATACAATACAGTTGACTCTTAACTTGGTGAGAGCAAACCTTGATCCTACGAATCTTTGTTCAATTTAGGTGTTGATTTTGGCAGAAATACAAGGAGAAAACAGTTACACCCAGAAGCAGTAGAACAATTTGCATTAAAACCGATGTACAAAACAGGTGGCATGAAAGTAAGATACAATTCCAAAACCATAACAAAGGAATGAATCATTGATTCAGAACAGGGCTACACATGAGATGCACTTCATGGCATGTAGTCATATAAGACTTGACTGGTGTCCTGAAGTAACTGCTTCTAAAGTGAATTACTGATCTACAGAGGATGTGGAGAGGCCTGTAGCTGGCATCACAGACTGTCTCTCACAAGTTCATTAGCATTTTATTATCTTATTGTGTACCTTGGTGGCTCAGCCACTTTCTGTAATTCATCAGTTCTTCACTAAAACCCATGAAATATAACCTAACACAAGAAGAAAAATGTAAAGTGACGATCTTTTCCCAGTGTCAGGCCATCTTCTTAAATACACCCTTCATATGAATACTTAATAGACAGGTTGTTTTTTTTTAAACAAACATATTGTTTGACTGCCTAGCAAAGGATTGGTACCTCATTTTCTATGTGTTTCATTGTTTTCAGTATAGGACTGAAAACATAGAAAGCAGTTATCAGGGATAAAGAGATCACCAGGGACCCACATGACAGGGCAATAGCACCTAGACTGTATTTAAAAGACAGAAGCTCACATTAACATCAAAGACCACTTCTGCATGCAATTATGGACCAAAACAGATGGTCTACAGGTGTTGCACACTTCACATACAAGGGGTGTCCAAGAGGCAGATTATCAATGAAGGGAGAAAAAGGTCACATCGTACTACCAGGACTAGAAACCCACCATGCCAGTGGGAAAACAGAACAAGTGAGACCTGCTACCTATTGGAGACAGCAGGTAAGAGATGCTAAGGATGCCTAGTCTTTAAGTTGAAAGTGACAGGTACTACCAGTCTGGTAGTCAGCCACCAGAGCTTCCCCAAGGTGGTAGATAACAGAAGGAATATTCCTGATGGGATAAATGGTACCCAGTTTCCCAATACAGAAAATAAATAGTCTGGAAGTTGGCAAGGTCCTGTGCCACTTAAAGGCAGGCTCATGAGTTCAGAGGCTCTAGATTTTCATAGGATGTTCCTGACACAATAAATCACTGCTGTGATTGCCTGGAACAGAATTCCAACTGGGGCTTAAATGTCACTCCTTAATAGTATTTTACCTCAAGAGTTAGAGATGTTTTGATCAGTCTCATTGGTTTGGGAGGAAGATAAACCACAGAGAGAGAGACAGAGACAGAGACAGAGACAGGGAGAGACAGAGAGGAAGAAGGAGAAACCACTTTGTGGTAGAACATAGAAAGGTGGGAAAGTCACCCAAACTAACCGGGCAAAAACCTACCTACGATAATTTCAGAAGGCAGCAGGATTGTCTTTGTTACTTTGATAATTTTTGTTCTCTGTGTACAACCTTTGTTTTTGCTTATATATTTTCAAGTTACTACAGTTTTCTTCTCTTGTGTCTATTTTCACCTGTGGGCAAACCTGGAGAAGGCACTAGTAAATTTGCAGGGCACACTCATAGTGTATACTGTATACCAATACTTGATGACATAATGAATCTACTGTGCATAACAACAGATACAAAGTAAAGTTTATTCATGTTTATCATGGCACCAGTGAATGGTGACATGTTGCATGTTGGTCACACATATCACTGAGAATTTCATTGTACCCTGTGCATGTGAAAATATTTCTAATACTATTTATTTATTTTGGGCTAGTTTAGTGTTGGCACTAACCTAACATATAAGATAATGTTATAATAAGGTTAAACCAGAATACCTGGAGAGTTACTTTCACACACACAAAGGGAGCGCAAGCAAATTCCACACACTGTAGATACTGACAAGCCAAGCATTTTGAGCCAGCTGTAAGATGACAATGCTAATCATTGTATGATGATAGACTGTTACATCATCTTTGCATGTGCAACATGCACAACAAACAATACAGCTTTTCCTTGTTAACTTTTTAATATTTTAATTAAGCTATCAGTTGTTGACTGGCACCTGTTCAGGATTGCTTCCTGCCTTGCACTAAGTGCTGCCAGGATAGGCTTCGGCCCCCTGAAACCCTGAATTAGATTAACCAGGCTTGAATTTGTATGCATTGTGATTAAACACTTTAAGGCTTGCGGATACACCGATGTTTTGATTACTGAGGGACAAAGTATATGTAAGGTCATGAATTATAGTTTGAAATGAAAAAGGTACACAAAATGTATTTTTACTGTAGTATTCATTCAGAAAAAAATATAAAGATAAGTGTAGCGTTAATATATAAGGTATATACAGTGCATCCGGAAAGTATTCACAGCGCATCACTTTTTGCACATTTTGTTATGATACAGCCTTATTCCAAAATGGATTAAATTCATTTTTTTCCTCAGATTTCTACACACAACATTCCATAATGACAACATGAAAAAAGTTTACTTGAGGTTTTTGCAAATTTATTAAAAATAAAAAAATTGAGAAAGCACATGTACATAAGTATTCACAGCCTTTGCCGTGAAGCTCGAAATTGAGCTCAGGTGCATCCTGTTTCCCCTGATCATCCTTGAGATGTTTCTGCAGCTTAATTGGAGTCCACCTGTGGTAAATTCAGTTGACTGGACATGATTTGGAAAGGCACACACCTGTCTATATAAGGTCCCACAGTTGACAGTTCATGTCAGAGCACAAACCAAGCATGAAGTCAAAGGACTTGTCTGTAGACCTCCGAGACAGGATTGTCTCGAGGCACATATCTGGGGAAGGTTACAGAAAAATTTCTGCTGCTTTGAAGGTCTCAATGAGCACAGTGGGCTCCATCTTCCATAAACGGAAGAAGTTCGAAACCACCAGGACTCTTCCTAGAGCTGGCCGGCCATCTAAACTGAGCGATCAGGGGAGAAGGGCCTTAGTCAGGGAGGTGACCAAGAACCCGATGGTCACTCTGTCAGAGCTCCAGAGGTCCTCTGCGGAGAGAGGAGAACCTTCCAGAAGGACAACCATCTCTGCAGTAATCCACCAATCAGGCCTGTATGGTAGAGTGGCCAGACGGAAGCCACTCCTTAGTAAAAGGCATATGGCAGCCCACCTGGAGTTTGCCAAAAGGCACCCGAAGGACTCTCAGACCATGAAAAAGAAAATTCGCTGGTCTCATGAGACAAAGATTGAACTCTTTGGTGTGAATGCCAGGCGTCACGTTTGGAGGAAACCTGGCAACATCCCTACAGTGAAACATGGTGGTGGCAGCATCATGCTGTGGGGATGTTTTTCAGCGGCAGGAACTGGGAGACTAGTCAGGATAAAGGGAAAGATGACTGCAGCAATGTACAGAGACATCCTGGATGAAAACCTGCTCCAGAGTGCTCTTGACCTCAGACTGGGGTGACGGTTCATCTTTCAGCAGGACAACGACCCTAAGCACACAGCCAAGATATCAAAGGAGTGGCTTCAGTACAACTCTGTGAATGTCCTTGAGTGGCCCAGCCAGAGCCCAGACTTGAATCCGATTGAACATCTCTGGAGAGATTTTAAAATGGCTGTGCACCGACGCTTCCCATCCCACCTGATGGAGCGTGAGAGGTGCTGCAAAGAGGAATGGGCGAAACTGGCCAAGGATAGGTGTGCCAAGCTTGTGGCATCATATTCAACAAGACTTGAGGCTGTAATTGGTGCCAAAGGTGCATCGACAAAGTATTGAGCAAAGGCTGTGAATACTTATGTACATGTAATTTCTCAGTTTTTTTATTTTTAATAAATTTGCAAAAACATCAAGTAAACTTTTTTCACATTGTCATTATGGGGTGTTGTGTGCAGAATTCTGAGGAAAAAAACTGAATTTAATCCATTTTGGAATAAGGCTGTAACATAACAAACGGTGGAAAAAGTGATGCACTGTGAATACTTTCTGGATGCACTTTAATTACTCTTTTCTTCAATAGAAGAAAGAAATCATGATTTATATGTTTTTCTAATGAGTAGATTAATTTAAATGCTGTGTTGTAATAAAGAATGCCTTATTAATTGAATATCCTACTTGAAGTATTCTTACTTGGTTTCTAATCCAACACAAAGTTTTAAAAAACAGAAGTTGCTGAAGCAGCCTCCAATGAGTGTCAATTGGCTGCATTAGTATTTTTACAAGTTTGAAGTGCTGAACTATCATAAGTACATCACACAAGTTATTCAAATTAATTGACAGACAGAGAATGGAGAAACAGGGGAACTCTGGACTATTTACAGAAATGAATCCTGAATCTGTCAAAACAGAGATGCTGAGATTCATGTGTTTAACTCCCTCAACATCCTGGATATTTTTTGCTAGTAAACAGAAGTGGTCTAGTTACTAAGAAACACAAAACTATTACTATGGTGATTTACAGAAATGACGCTGAAGTAGCTTCCCATTCATACAGTGACTCTGTGGTTTATGTGGATTGTTCTGCGATAATGGTTGCGGTCACAATGCTTGTCTGGTATTGCACCTGCACAGCCTACTTCTGCTTGGATGATGACAAACTATACATCACACTTTACATCTCTTTGTCAAAAGTGAAAACTAAAATACCTTTATTTGATATTCCAGTAACTTATTTGCATAAAAAAATAAAGTTAAAACAGAACCTTTCTGAAGAAATGATTTTTTGTGTTTTCGAAAATTGAAATGCTCTCATTACACACGTTTACCCCTATTTACCTCCAGTTTATTATGGACGTTACTCTAAATCTTTAATGGGATCAACATGCAACAAATTCAGTTGGTTAAAATGATTTCAGAATTCATACATTAGTCCACATATAGCCCTACACATGGCAATGCATGACAAAGCAGACACTTTACTAAGGAGCATCTGATTATTCCATGAAATGGACACAGATCTGCCCAGTTACTCCTGAAAAAAGCATGCATGAGATATGAATGTAGACACATGGAAAGCCCTGAGTCCATGTCAAATTATCTTCTCTGATTAACCCTTAACTACTCTCGCTGGTATATTTTGTACACCAATTTTAGTTACTTTTGTCCAACATCCTTTAACTTGAACATACTGGCAGCATATGCCATCTATCCTCAGCTTGATTCACTACGAGTACAGTGTCACATTGGTTTCCCTCCAGTTTGCCCCCAGCTGGTTTTATGAATGGATGCACAGTTGAAAGTTCTACGGTGCATTTGGAACACCACATAGGTACTCAGTATATGATAACGATGAGATGCTCTTCTTGCAATGACTTTGTCTACAAAGAACATTTAACGACTGAAGAGAAATGTGATACTTGTGCAAATCCTGCAGTGGATGTAAATGTGACTTTTGAAGAATGAGCACTGGAGAAGTGGATCAGGCTTATTTTTAGATAGTCATAGACTGTGTCATACTATTCAATAATATGGTATTACATTATATTAAAAACATGTACAATTTTAAATTATTGCAATATTTTATATTGCAACCTCACAGCGTGCATATAAATAGCCATTTTAACACAGGTACATAAAGTACACCACGCGAGTACTTATGAGATGAGAAATGTTGCGAGTAGTTAAGGGTTAAATAAAAAACCTGGTCTCACTTGAAGCACTATCTTCACTCTGAAGCATCATTATGTTATCATCGTGTTATAAGAGTTTATTCAGCAGCATAAAGGAAGACACTTGCTATAATATAATAGAATGAACCAAATTCAAGCATATCCTTCAGAAATCAATTTTCATTCTGTAAAATAATATAGATTGCGGCAGTTTTATTCAGATAATATGGAAAAGAAATGAATAAGGCTAATATGCTAAGTAATAGTACACTGTGTTAACTACAAGTCAAGACAGGTAGTGCTTTAGCTATGTTATTTGGCCAAAAGTATGTGGACACCCCTCTAAGTAACTGAGTTCAGGTGTTTTAGTTGCACCCATTGTTAACCGCCACTGGACACTTGACCAGGGGAAGCATGTTCTCTCAAGTGATGAATCACACTTCACTACCTGGCCTGTTTTTGTAAAAATTATTGATACATTTTAATATGGGTATATATACATTTTAAAGAGCAGATTTGCCTGAAGGTAGTAAGTTTGGCAAAAATAGCAAATTTGCAATTTTATATAAGAAATATTGGAAATAGAGGAACTCCAGTGTATATCTTTTGAAATCTCTGGGCATATTTCAGATTTAAAAAAAGATTTATGGGAGATTGAATATTGTATAATCTTTTAAAGCCTCATTCAGCTTAGTGTTAATGATAGTACTCAGTTAAGCACAACACTCTTTCTAGAGGACTTTGTTATTATCCTGTTTTTTTTTTAAATTACATACAGAACATATTTTGGGACCATAATCAATGCCCTGGAAAAATGTGGCAGTTTTAAGTGCAGAAACTTTGGTAGCTTCAGGCTTTGTTGTAGCATACAGATATTCACTACACAGTACTGTATTACTGATGGAAAAAAAATCACCAAGTTGACAGACCCCAAGTAGGTAAGTGTTGTGCACATGGATCATGGTCTAATTTCATAAGAATATGAAAACCACACCATGGCAAGAAGAATATGAGCCTTCATCACCACGTGTACAAGAAAACATGTAAGCACTTTCACAGGACTTAGAATAGGTGGGTCAGTATTTATAATAGTACTTACATCCAAATGATTTTAAACATTTTGTAAAATGTACATGATGGCTCCAGCAACCAGCAGTAGCTGTTCACATGTACAGGAATTCTTTCATTCAGGAGGGGCACTCTATGATAGTCATATTGGCAGAGCAGTTGTGTTTGTGGAGTTCAAAAACAAATACTTCTTCTGGTAAATAACAGATGATTGTACCTTGCAGACTTCACGATCGCATAGTAATGTATAAGCAGAACATTTTTGGATATTATTCATCTATTTCACATTGTTCTAGAATTGCCACCATTTACTTGTGACAATAATTTTTTGAAGACTAGTATATGGACAGTGATGTGTATTTTACAAATGCCAAGGACTCTTCTATTTTAATAGCTTTTACATATTTATGGTAAACAAGTGTCATGGGTGCACAGTGAATTGGAACATTGCCTTACAATTCCAAAGCCCAAGTGTAGAGTTTGCACATGTCTGGTTGTTTTCTTTGGGCATTATGACTTCTTCACTTATTCCAAAGACATGCAGGTTAAGTTGAATGGAAACTCTAACTGGGTACTTTGGGAATGAGTGTGAGTGAACAAGCGAGCAAGTGTATCCCACATTGAACTGGTGCTCCATTTAAATCAGGTTACTGCCTTGCTATTGCTACTGACAGGGCAGGCTCCAGCTGCCCTAAAGTGTGCATTGGATCTGCAGGTTTAGGATATATCACATATAGATAACATTCTCAGACCTGCTTAATCTGTTGCATTACTATGGGGGCCAAATCCTATTCCAGTTTAATGTATATATACACAAAATAGTTTATTTTGCACGACTACACTTTTCTTTTAACACAGTTAAAAATTGCTATACAGTTCAAAGATGTTGCAGAATATTTACTGGCAGCATTATCTAGATTAGATTGCTTTTTTTTTCGCTCCACGTTACCAAGCATCGTTTAATTTTGGCAAATCAAATCATCAGTGCTTCCGAGATAAACTCCTACTCTGTTTCTTTCTTTCTTCTTGTAACCACAGAGACCCAGCCAGCAACAAACAATGTGTCATTTATAAAGGATACAAACTACATGTCTTTCCTCTCTTTTGAAAAAGCAAGATCAGTTTCATTGGGGAACCCCCTCTATGTCTTTCTATATGATTCAGTAAATTCCATATACTGGAGCAGAAAAAAGAAACACACAAAAAAAAACACTATCTGTAAAGCAAGGCTACCTATAAAGATAAAACACCCTGTCTTTTCAATGAAACGACTGTAAATCAGAAGATCTTTAGGAGTGACATGTGTGCCTGTATACTGTATATTGAACTTACCTTCCATCCCTTAATTCTATCTCTATCCTGGGCAGCATATGATACTTTAAAGAAATAAACTGTGAACAGTCCATAAAGACGCATATGACGTGGTTTTGACTTTTAAAAATGAATTGCAGATTTACTAGAACTACACAAAAGAAAATGAGAATAAGATGAAGCTGGGCAATGCTGCCAGGGCTTAATGAAATCCTTGTGTGTTCTTTGGCTTTCCATCCTGTGGCAAGAGTTAGTCATCAAATTAGCTGCCCAGCCCTGCCCTGGAGGAAGGTTCAGTTTGGTCTAACGGCTGAATTTTAAAATTTAAGCAAGATCCTTGTGAAGTTTTAGCACACACACATGGTACAGCTCGTTTAGTTACCATTTCAAATGTAAATATCTTACCGGCCGGCGTAAGAGAGGCTGCTACGCTGCAGTGAGTACAACAAAATGCACAAGACATAATTATCTCTTGTGAGTTACTAATTATGTGCAAAAACACAGTACTCTAACAGTGTATTAAAATATCTGTGGGGGAGCCCTATGAATTACTGTTACTCGTTTTTGCAAAAAGTCTATAAGTTTATACTATGGGAGAGGCATGTGGTAAAAGCCTGAAGTACTGGTGCTTTTAACAGCATGTCCAAAGAGGATTTTTTATTTTATCATTTAAGGATGGAATAGCAAACTCAATCCAGGAACACCCAGCTAAGTTCCATAGCCAGTCTTTTGAACACAGGTTCTAGGATCCTAAATTGGTTACTAAGGCAGCTGGTCATGTCTTGCCCATGTAGACAACATGTTTTCTTCTCTCTCTTTGTTTTCCATTTTCTACACTTCCTCTAATCTGAAAAATCTAATTTAATACTGTTTAACTGAGTTTGTTTATGGCACATTTTGACTTTTGGGGTCTATTAATACCTCACACTAGAGTTTTCATAAATAGGTGCTATCCCAAATGTTGTTTTGGCAATACTGTCTCTTTGCATTACTGACCAATAGTATACCTCTGATGATTATCTACATATTAATTATGACCTGTCAACCAGTACACTCCTGTCTATTTTACTTTACAGTATTTGCTATATCCAGCAGGAAGTAAGCACAAGACTGGCCAAAGGGAGATTGTAATGAAGTTTTATGCTTCAACTCTTTCGTGCAGGAAGGCACACTTTGAATAGGTGATAAATTTAGGGTATGAAGATAACAATAAGTCCCATGCTCCTCTAAATTTAGGAAAAGAGTGTCATTATTAGTTCTTTAATTTAAAAGTCTACTTGCACTTATAGTATCTAAGTTAATTACAATGACATGCCAGTTCTCTAATTTTAGTAATAATGTACAAGTGTAATTTTGGAAATAACAATTACAGAATACAGTATATTTTGGTATTTATTGGGTTAAAAATGTAAAAACATTTTCTCTGATGCATGAAACATTAAAATTTTCATCTGTCTGGAAGAAGTATCATGTGACATTACAGAGTGCATGATGATTAGTTATATTTATGTAATCTCTGCATGTCTAGATTGATCCGAAAACAACATGGAATGCTTTGTGATTTTGATAAACTGCTGTTGTGTGAAGTACCAAGGAAAGTCCAGTCCTAAATAGTGCTGCAGGTATACGAAATGCCTTTACAGATACTTCACTGTTAATTTCTAGTTTGCTTTCCTATCCTAAATATGCAGGTTAGGCTAACTGGTGATGCTATCCTCCCCCGAGTGAGTGAATGTGGGTGGGTTTATGAACATGCTCTTTGATGGACTGGCACCTTGTCTAAGGTTGGTGTTTATTTTTTGCTTGATGGTAGCAGAATGCTCAGGAGCTCCTGGTGACCCTGAATTTGATTAATTAGTTCAGAAAATTGGTAGATACACTAATTACCATGTTGCTTTTGACATACCTCTTAAATAGTTACATGGAAGACTCCAGAATGTGTTTATCATTAAGATTTATACTGACACTTTAAACTCACCTGCAATTGTGGTTTACAGTTGTCAAGGACACCAAGCATGGACTGGGGTCCTAGCTGGGATGGTTCACAGTTCCTTACTTTGCTAGGAGGCCATACGGATGGAAGGAGGCCATAAGGAAGAATTTTTCTTCCTTTTAGGGAGGTTTCGGCCTGACTGGGAAGTGCTTCCTTGATGCAGTGTCGTGATCGTGGAAGTACTCCAGGTCTGGGAAGCCACTCCTCATAACTTAGGAAGTTAGAGTTGGGTGGAAGATGACAAAGCTCATCTGGAGGTGCAGATGGAAATACAGAGGGGGAAGAAGTTTATTGTTTGGATTGTGTGCATTGTGCAAAGTTTGAGAGAAGCCTGTAAGAGGTATTTATGGAAAATAAAATATTTGAATCCTGGACCTGTATTTGTGTTTGTGTGTTTGGGGCTCAGTGGCACCCCCTACTGGTCACATTGACATATTTCAGCAGGATTTTCCTAGCTGTAAGAGGGGCGGGAACTTGTATTAATAAAACAGTATATTGTGACCAGGACACCCAGACACAGCCTCACCTCGCATTACTTAAAACTTAACTGTTGTATCCTTTGCTTAGGGAAAATAGCTGGTAAAGTATATCAGGTGCTCACTTTGATGTTTTAAAGTTGGTTTGTGTTCTCTTTTTTTAAATATTTCTGAATTGATTCTAAACATCCTATTTTTCATATAGTATTATGTTTTGGTAATTGTACTGATAGCTTTATTAACACTAAGTCACCTGTTCTATTTTTGTATATATACTTGTATAGCTTTCCTGAAATTTTATATCATATAATATCGGAACTAGTAAGTACTCTATATGTATAAGCACGGATATAAAAGGTTCATTAAGTTAAGCAGAAAGTGAGTGACCAGGAAGGTAGACAGATATATAGGGACTTGCTGTCTGTCAGAAGCTATTTATGAATTTCCCCTTACATCACTTGTACTCGGTGGTAGACAACAACCTGACAAGGGTTGGACTTTCCCAGATTTGCTTTTAAACTCTTATTTTCTATAATAATCTCCCAGTCTTTATTGTATTTTATTAAGATTATTAGGAAATAGGGCTAGGATTTGAATTCCATCCTGGTCACTGCCCTTTTGCAGTTTGCACATTCTCCTTCTTCCTCTGTGGGTGTTTCCAGATACTCCAGGTTTTCTACTAAGTTTTAAGACTTTAAAGTTTTCTCATATGAATGAATGTGAGTGTGTTTATGACTATGGTCAAAATAGATTCTAACCCCAAAAACCTGAACTAGAATAAACAGAAGAAATAATGGATGGACAGATGGAAACACACAAGACCTTGTATTATTTTGACTGGTTAAGATACTGTATATAAAATGTGTTGGCCCTATATGTACTGAAAGGGCCTGAGGCAGCTTCACAGCTACGGTCCATCAGCAACTGGTGGAAAAACATATGTCTCAATATAACATAATGAAACTTTTCCCACCAGTTTTTTGCTGATGAAACTTACTGTTTGGGTTGTTGAAGATGTCACTCACATTATCCAGATGCCTTAATGTTTGTATTGAATGGCCAACAAAGGGATAAAAGTAAACCTGACAGTACATTTACAGAATATTTACACAATATTTTGTAGGAAGTCTTTTTTTAGCAGATTTTTTCATCTGAACCCACATATATTCCCACTGCAATAGCAAGCAGACAGACATGCATATAGAAAACTCTTCAATTTCTACATTATTTTCATTTTGTATTCTGTACATCAAATCTCTCAGCATAGTTGAGCAAAGTATACAATAGAATGTTTTATACATTATTATAATAAACAGATGGGAGAAGGAACAACACAGCAGGCCTATTATAGCATAATCGTGACTTTTTACACTTCACCTACTCCTGCATCTTGTCTCCTAAAATATGCCAGATCCAAACGTGAGAGGTTTTTTTTTAGGTCAAGGTGAATACATTTGCACTTTTAAATTTGCATAATTGAAAGTCCATTAGGGCAATAGCACAGTAATTCTGCACTAAAGAATAAAGGCCTTTCAGAATGTTTTGTATCACTTACTTTGCTGAAGTGAGTTTTCTGCCATTTTATGATGTTCAGCACCATTTAATTCAAAATTTGCAGGGATCTTGTGATTGTAAAAATAATTAATAGTATACACATAATGGCACACTATAATGGACTGGCTTCTATCTTGTGCCCAGTGCCGTTGGAACTGGCTATTCCCTCAATCCAAAAATTATACTAACATGAATGGACAGATAACAAAACTGGGGAACACAGTACCAGATTGGTAAGTGCTTTCTCAGAGCTCCAGGTACCTGAGTTTAACTCTCAGCCTGGTCAGTTTTTCTGTTAAATTATCAACATGTTTCCATTGAATTTCTCCAGGAACTTCTCACACAGCGTGTAGATAAAAAAAAATTGATGATTAGGTTGATACAAGAGTGTACTTGATACTGTTATTGTTCCTTTTTTGCACCTAATTCTTCCAGTCTTCACATAGCCATTTATAAGAAAAATAACAATCAGAAAATAGATGGATAGATAACTAATCAACATTTACTCTGTTTCTGCAAGATACTCCCAAACAGCCTAAAGGTAGTAGTCTTACTAATTTGCGTGTCCCTCCTTAGTCTATATTGTACCTAGCCAGTAGCTGTCAATCAGCCACCTAGTTGCTGAGTAAGATAATATCGGACATTAGAATGTGTACACAAGATAAAAAAAAAAACTTTTACACAATGTAAGTGTAAGAAAAAAAGGCTTTCAGCCTCTAACACAAATAAACCTGAGCCAGTTTTCACAAGTTAAACAGCCTGACCAATCTCTGTCACGCCTAATTTTTGAGTTGCTCACGTTTCACAAACGTTTTTTTCCATAATCAATGCGAACTGTCGGAAAAATCTGATGAAACCTCTTATGAGGTTTAACATAATCTGTTGACTGGTACCTTTACACCTCGCACTAAGATGCATTTTGTTTATCTTGATATAATTTAGATGGATTACATTTATAGGTGGCATTAAAAGGTGTCTCAAGTGTCCACATCATGTCTGGATGGAGATCTGATGTCGACTTCACTGTGAAAAATTCAGATCAGCTTACTCTTACATGTTTGATGTATATAAATGGAAACTGCATTTGCATTTATACTTGATTGTCACAATGCACTTCTGATCACCTCCAAGTTATCTCATCACAACTGTTAATGAAAGAGAGCCAAAAGGACTCAGATTTGTGATTCTGTTAACGTTTCATTCAGCTCTAGGTCAAAGAAAGCTAGTGCAAATTTACCAAAGAGTACAATCACACCAAAACAAACTAAAACAATACACACCATACCTTTTATTTCAATAATATAATAAATAATAACAAATAAAGGGCGGCACGGTGGCGCAGTGGGTAGCGCTGCTGCCTCGCAGTTGGGAGACCTGGGGACCTGGGTTCGCTTCCCGGGTCCTCCCTGCGTAGAGTTTGCATATTCTCCCCGTGTCTGCGTGGGTTTCCTCCGGGCGCTCCAGTTTCCTCCCACAGTCCAAAGACATGCAGGTTATGTGGATTGGCAATTCTAAATTGGCCCTAGTGTGTGCTTGGTGTTTGTGTGTGTCCTGCGGTGGGTTGGCACCCTGCCCGGGATTGTTTCCTGCCTTGTGCCCTGTGTTGGCTGGGATTGGCTCCAGCAGACCCCTGTGTTCGGATTCAGCGGGTTGGAAAATGGATGGATGGATAAATCAATACACTATAAACAATAAAAAAACTAAATTGACAAAATTTTATGTTACTTAGTTTTTAAAACTGTTAGTTCCTGTGCAGTTCATCCAACATTATTCAAACTTTATATTAAACAAAAGGCAGGCCAACAGCAAACAATAAATGTTAGAGAAGAAAAAAATCAGTCAAGAAGACTTTCATTCATCGTCTATACTAGTATATATTGAACATTCGTAATTAATATTTAGTTATTTTTGCACAACTTGTGTATAATTTGGGAAGGTTATATATTTATTATCTTTTGTGACTGAATTGTTATTGTAATCCAGTAATCAGAACGAACCAACCATAAGCAATCATTTTTGAGCAAATGAAAAGTAAACTCCCTCCAGAGTATCTGACCATAGAACAGAGCTGGAGATGCCAGAGCAAACCATGGAGAGAGGTGCAACACATATGATGCAACATAGAGAAGAATAAGTAAAAGATGAGGAGAAGAAAGGTCAAGATCGGGCTACTAGACATCACAACAGTTAGTAGACAGAACACTACCGATATCAGAACAGAAAGCATATACTAGAGAACAATGCCAGAACATACGAAAAAATGTGCCAGGAAATCCAATGGTAGTTATGATCCACAGTCAGACCCATAGCTTAATGACATATGTTTTTATATGTTGGCAGCTGGGATTTTTAGAAGGGGATGTCTTTTCCTTGAAATAAGCATTACTGAAGGATAGTCACACTGCCAAACAGAAAGCATTGGTACGAGTCTATTATATATCTTATATTGAACTGCACATAAATGTGCCCCTGGCCTCAGAGTTGGACAGAGTGAACCTGCACCTTTCTGGAAAGAAATCAGGGAGGATATAGGGATACCACTCACCTTAAAGGATAAGTTTGGTATTTTTAAGTTAGTTATTTCTTCAAAAGGATGGTAAATATTGTTTTTCCACATTAAATTACATTAATATGTGAAGTATATTCTATACATTTAAAAAAATAATAGGCCTGCTCTTGCATTTTATAATGAAGCTTATGGATACCAGGACCCCGTTCTAAAGAAAGGCCTACTTAAAACCTACTGAGTACTGAGCATCCTTACCTCAAGAAAATAGGACCAAGTATCTGTGATACAATAATTATTTCTAGTTTCCTTTCGTTATTACAAGGATGCCTCATAAAAATGGACATGTTTTCCTAACTCTAAATGTTTGTCACTTCAAGATTCAGTAAGACCTTTCTTTATAATGGGACCATGGTATTTAGAAGCTCAATTATAAAATGCAAGATTGGGCTAGTATTTAAAAAAAATTATAGAATATCCATCCATTTTCCAACCCGCTGAATCCGAACACAGGGTCACGGGGGTCTGCTGGAGCCAATCCCAGCCAACACAGGGCACAAGGCAGGAACTAATCCCGGGCAGGGTGCCAATCCACCGCAGGACACACACAAACACACCCACACACCAAGCACACACTAGGGCCAATTTAGAATCGCCAGTCCACCTAACCTGCATGTCTTTGGACGATGGGAGGAAACCGGAGCGCCCGGAGGAAACCCACGCAGACACGGGGAGAACATGCAAACTCCACGCAGGGAGGAGCTGGGAAGCGAACCCGGGTCTCCTAACTGCGAGGCAGCAGCGCTACCACTGCGCCACCGTGCCACCCATTATAGAATATGTTTCACTTAATTAATGTAATTTAATGTTTCACTTAAGATTGATAAATTTAAAGTGGAAAACTAATATATAGCACGACTGTGAAGAAATAATTTTTAACTTTATTGAAAAAAACAGTTTTCCTTAGTGATCCAAACTCTAATATGTTCTTTGCTCCTCTTTCATTTCCTTCAATTGATCACAGACAGCTCTAAACTCAATGTGAAAAGCACCGCAAGCTGATGTACCATAAACCATTTCTTGATGTTGAATATTTCTTGATGTCCACATCTCATAAATTGGCATGTTTAGACCTGTCTGCCACCATGTAGTTAGATTCTCTCCAGACTAGACGCCTCAGAATAGGACTTTCTTGATGCAGATGACATCATTACGCAAACAATTATGCAGACCCTTAGAATATGTCTATATCAAGATTAGGGGAAATTTCAATTCTGTCTGAGAAAGGAGTGAAACATCAGTAGCTTATGGAGCTACCTTAGCACACATCCAAAGATCAAGTAGTCATTTTTTATTTAATTATAATTGCTGCATTTAGTAATTTGTATTTGCTATGTTGTTCTACCATGTACTCTATTTGTGCTGCACATTATAAAAAATATTTCATAACAGCACTCTAGGAAGAATGGCTACCTTTAACATCAGTGCTATTTCAGAATTCAATTAAACTGGTTTTATGTTATTTGCATTTAGACATATATACATTGCTTTAAGCCAATTTATTGTGCATAAATGAATGTTCATTTTATATAGCATAGCACATTTAAGAGCATGCACTTTCACAATACCCTTTAGAAGGCCAAAATCACAATGCAAACAACGAGTAAACAAAAAACATAAAGCACTGACACAAATCAGGAATATGCTAGTACATAACTAGTATTAAAAGAAGCTATAAAATCAAATAGAGTAATTATAATATAAAAATAAAACTCAGTGATACAGAAAACATTAATACGAATCAACTAGCAATTATGGGTAACTTGGAGCAGACAAAATTTGTATTGTGTACAGCTTTATGGTGACAGGAATAATTAATATTTTAACACAGATGAAAAATTGTAATCAAAAAGCTGGGTATTCAGTCTGGCATGCAGCATGGCCTTGCAGGTAAGCCGCAAGTTTGGTGGCTCAATCTCTGCCTCCAACTTACTCTGTGACCATAAGAAAGTCATTTTGACCACCAATCATAAGAAGATTTGAAGTAAACAACTGAAAACCACAGACAGAATTTCTGACAAGACACAGCCTTGATGGAGCCCTTTGACTTAATGGCAAGTATTCTGACAGCATTCATACAGTATAAGCATCTCCCACATACATGCCGTAGGATACAGTCATATGTTTTTATCCTAATCTACAAAATACATGTAGACTGGGTTATTATACTCCCATGTACCTTCCAGCAACAGAGGCAGGAAGAGCTGGTCTACTGTTCTATGGCCTGGCTGGAATCCACATTGATTTTTCTTTATTTTTGACCCATCCATCAGAACAGAATCTTCCCTCAAGCACCCTTGCATATGCCATATGAGTGAGATCCCTCTGTAGTTGTAACACACCCACTGGCCATCCTGACTAAACATGGGTACCATCACAACAGTCTGCTGTTCCAAGGGTGCATTACCCCTCTTCCATACAACATTGAATAGATGCATTAACCACGCTATCCTAAAGAATGTCCAGCACTTTTAACATCTTCAGATGGATTTCATCCAACCCAGCAACTGTACAACTATAGACTCATCGGATGGCCAGCAACATTACTTCAGCAACATTGATGGGACCCCCCACACACACATTGGACATGTCTAATGCTGCCTCCTGACAGGAGGGCATGTTACTGAGTTGAGAAGCTCCTCAAAGTGTTACTTCCACTACTTGACAATTTCCCCAGATGAGGTCATCACCTCTCCATCCCTGTTTAATACAGTCTGGGGAAGGTCACACCTTCCCCTCCTGAGGCATTGACTAGTTTACCAGAACAGCCTCAAGGACATCTGAAAGTTTTTCTCTATGGCCTCTCCAAACTCCATCAACGCTAAAGCTTTTGCTTCGACCAAAACTTCTGTAGCAGTCCTCTTAACCATTTGGCTTAGTGGTTTTCATGGACAGGATATTAAGATATAGCCGAGGATGTGAGGGTGTCCAGTTGAGGAAGCTAGAGGACGCACAGCTGCTTCATGCAGATGATGTTGTCCTCTTTGCCTTACCTGACTTTGACCTTCAGCATGCACTCAAGCAATTCACTGCCAAGTGTGAATAGCTGGGATGAGGATAAGCACCTCAAAGTCTGAGGACATGGTTGCCTCTTAGAAAAGAGTGGATGAGAAAACATGAGATCGAGAATACAAGGGGCAGAAATAAGGTTTCTTTGGAGGATGGCTAGGTTGACACTCTGTGATTGGGTAACAAGTACCGCTAGTTAGGAAAGCCTCAGAGTTGCAACGTTGGTCTTGCAGCTTGGGAGGAGGCACTTGAGGTGGTTTAGTCATGTCATAAGGATGGCACCCACTACGGCTGTTCTGGGCAGGTCCCACTGGGCAGAGACCCTGCAGCAGACTGAAGACATGCCAGAGATATTATATGTTAAAGGCTGGCTTGGGAACACCTGAGAATTCCCAGCGAAGAGCTTGAAACTGTAGCTGGGGACAGGGAAGTATGGGCTGACCTGCCTGACCATGCTTCCACTGTGACCCTTAACAGAAAAAGCAGCTTCAGAAAATGAGATGAGAAGTAAACAACTGATATACTTTGAATGCTACTGCTTACCCTCTTTGGGTATAATGATGATGGTTTGGTTGGTGCTCATATCAGAGAAAGGTGTTACATAAAAGAAAATATTTGTAGTTTGCATGAATCTGAATGCCAGGACAGTATGAACCTCACAGATAGCCCTACAAAAGAAAGGGACTGAAACAAATGCTTTCTAAAAGTAGTGGGACAGAGGATTGCTACTGAAAGGTCAGTGTCAAAAAATCTCAACTGTCAAAAGATAGGGACCATATAAAGGACACATAAAACATATAAACAATGTGTAAGGTTCTTTAGCTAGGCTAGTTTTATGTTGGGCTGTTGAAACTTGCTGAAAGAAGAGATATTTGCAGACTTCCAGGCAATTTACAAATTTGTGGCTCTCCTTAGGATATGAGAAGCAGTTCTCTTTCAAAAATTCGTAAAGTCATTAATTGAGGAATATCATCATCTTCTATCCTGTCTGGAAATCTACTGCAAAGGTGGAGGGTTTTATGTGTTTGAGTGAAAAAATAATTTCTTGGACATAAATACCTATATAAACTGCTTATAGGAATATGTGAGTATCACAACAAAATCCAGCCCTTGCCAGAGGCTGAATGCCAACATTGTTAAACAAAACAAAGACATTCCGGTGATAAAAACTGGACTAAACCAGTTCAGTGGTGTTTTAAATGGAGAAGAAACAAGTATACATCTTCCATATGCTACTGCAAACATACAGGCGCATGGGTTTTGAATAATGAGTTTTCAAGACATTCACTGAAACACTACTCTGCACCAACCCATTGTGGGATACTCTTGCTGGAATATTCTCTATATGGTGTACTTAAATAGGAAGTTTCTTCACTCTAAATACTTTTTACATTCAGGTAATAGACTCTCATCTTCTTTAGTACATCCTGAAACCATACATTTATCTAGTGGTAGTGGTGGTAGTAGTGGTTATATTGTGACTCCATGATAAACAAGAAATTATTAAAATACATACACTGTACCTTTATTATATACCTTTCTTATGTACTGCATATTTATTAAGCTGCCTTGTTCTTTCATCATGAAGCTCGCTGTAGAAAGATTAAAACAAAATAGAGTGAGCAAATATTTAAAGCAACAAATATAAAACAAACCATTTTTAATCAGGTAACAGAAACCACAGCCTATCTCAGCAGCACTGGGTATAGGGCAGGAGCCAACCCAGGATAGGGCATTATTCTGTCATAGGGCCAATACAGAACTGCCTTTAAGATGTGGGAAGAAAACCAAACAACATGGAGAACTCCACACAGACATTTCACAGGTAATATGTTTCAAACTCAGATGTGGAATTCCACAAAATTATCTGTAATTTCTTATGTACACAAAAAAAATCTGTAAAATGTTGCTACAAGGTCCTTTATTAATGGTACAGACACCTGAAGCAAGGAAGGAAAATGATGTTTAGTACGTGCATTGTGCATTTACATAACTTTCATCTTAACAAAATTAAACAAGTTTGATAGGAGTTTTATTTTGTCTTAGGTCAGAGGAGCGAACCCGTAGGTGTGCAAGAGCAGATAATCAATGAGTGCTCACCCAGAATCACAATGCATACAACACAGTCCTCAGGAAAGAAGAAACATAGTTGTTTTGGACAACATTAAAAGAAGAAAGTCTGTCTGGCATCTCATGTTTGTTGTACCATAACAGAATTGAAAAAGTAAAATAAAAGGGTAAGACCGCAGCTGAACTCACCATGCCTGAAAAGCGTTTGTACAAGGATCAGCATGTTAATTGCCTGTCAGCATGTGGCAAGCTCATGATACTTTGGAAAACTGAAATTGTGCTGGAAAGTCTACTATAACTAAAACTGCCAACCATATAAGTATTAGGCGGCACGGTGGCGCAGTGGTAGCGCTGCTGCCTTGCAGTTAGAAGACCCGGGTTCGCTTCCTGGGTTCTCCCTGCGTGGAGTTTGCATGTTCTCCCCGTGTCTGCGTGAGTTTCCTCCTGGCGCTCCGGTTTCCTCCCACAGTCCAAAGCCATGCAGGTTAGGTGGACTGGCGATTCTAAATTGGCCCTAGTGTGTGCTGGGTGTGTTTGTGTGTGTCCTGCAGTGGGTTGGCACCCTGCCTGGGATTGGTTCCTGCCTTGTGCCCTGTGTTGGCTGGGATTGGCTCCAGCAGACCCCCGTGACCCTGTGTTCGGATTCAGTGGGTTGGAAAATGGATGGATGGATGTATTAAAATTGAAGATAAGGTGTTTGATAATAAACTAAGAAATTATTATTTAATTCTTAATGTCAAAATAATGATAAACACAGAACACAGTATATCCATTATTCTACCCATGAACCCACATGTCCATTAGAAATAAATGATGACCATGATGATTCCTCTATTTTGCTTTTATTATGTTTTTTTTCTTTAGTATCTTAGAATATTTATATGGTCTGCAGAATCATGCATGTCAAGACAACTGTGCCATTATGTTATCTCCATATAATGGCAACACAATATAATATGTGCATTCATAATATGTAATTCATAATTGATGCCTATTATGAATTAAGTAATAAAAACAAAATTGATTAATCAAAAAATAACAAGACAGGAAATCTCCTTGTTTGTTTGCCAGTTATAGTACAAATATTTTCCTAATTTACCCAACCCAAACCAGTCTAAACACAGCTTTCTTCTTCAACTACAAATCTCAGAAAGAGGACTTTGTGTCTGTTCAGGTCCTACTAGGCATGTTTTTCGGGTACTCTAGAAAGGATGTCACTCAGGTTAGTCATATTTTCCAGGCCTAGTTTGCATTTGGTATATATGTGCCAATGTTGAGGTTTGATTATCAAGTGACCACTGCACTGCTCTCTGAAATTCGTGAAGCACAATGTCCTCCAATGTCCACCCCTGTTAGATTGTGTGAACACGTAGATGTCCAGCTAGACATTTTTTTTGCCTTCCGGTTATAAAGTGCTGCTCCAGGCCCACTGTCAGACTAGAATACTATGTACCCTGGGTAGAATTGAAAACAAAGTTCAAAAAGCAGAGAAGGAAGGAGGGTGAAGGACTGAGAGAGAAAGGGGGGGGGGGGGTTTGGGGGCAGGGTAGCTTGAGCAGGGCAGTTGGAGATGAATGTCCCACCGATGGCAGTATGTTTATTTCAGACTTCCTTTTTGGTGTGACATCAGGCAATATGATCCACCAGCACAACTCCTCCACCCTGTCTGTGCCTGTAATCCTACCAGAGAGTTTCCCTGTCCTCAAAATATCACAGTCATAAGCTTGGGTCCAGACCTCAAGGTAGAGGTTTATTTAAAATCTTGCTCCTTATCTAAAAGTCAAAAATAATTCTCTCTAAACCTCAGTACCTATATGCAGCATTAGCAAGCAGGGCCCCAGAACTGGATAAAGTATATCAGATGGATGAACTGATAGAATTAAAATATGTTACTCTTCTAATTTGTAATGTCACAAACATGAAGGATTACTTTATTTGTCTGATTGTCTTTTGTAGGGTTTAGTTCCTGACATCTCATTTGACAATACAGCAAATCTTTGTGAGGCTAAGATGGGTCCATTCTTAACACACATCCTCTCTAGACACCTGAAACTTCTCAAGAGTAAATTTTGGCAGATAGACCCTTTCCGTGCAAATATTTACTAAATAATTTACTGTATATATTTTTGAAGTTTTCTGTGATTATCATTAACAATGCTTTTACAACAGACACTTAACTCTGGAAATATTCTGTATTATCTCTAAGCAGCTGCCAGAAAGCATGAAATCCTGACATGACCAAAACATTTTCTTATTATAATGTTACAGCACTATGTTTTACTCCTTCATGGCTTCAGAGAGCCAAAGTCCATTTCTGGTCTGATTATTTCCTACCTGGACTTCAAAAATACCCATTTTGCACAGTAAATCATCAAAGGCCCAACTGCCGTAAAAAGCTGGGCAAGGTAAACATTTCACCAAAGGTTAGTCAAATCAAAAGTCTGTTAACTATCAGTTCCTCCAAAAATGTAGCTTAATATAAGATGAGATGAGAAATTGGTGGTTTGCAGCTCTCTTGGTTTGTTGCTTTTGTATACCACTATATAGCAACTTTAACTGAATTCTCCTTATACATTTCTGATTTCAAAAATCTTGAGTGATTCCATCTATCCATATTCTGAATCCAGTTATTCCAATTCAGGGCTTCAGGCAATCACAGTAAATTCCAATTGCACGCAGCCAAAGCAGGAAACAGTTATAGATGAGGTTCCTATATATGCCTTCTGTAAACAAAGGAAACAAATTGCTGGGACAATTAAGGATTGATACTCATTTTTTTTTCATTTTGAGTATTCATTTATTACTGATGATATTTAATGTTAATAGGTGAACACAGGTGTTAATGAGGCTGTCTCACTGTTTTCTCAGTTCTCAGTAACTCTCCTTGTAGAGTCTACATGTTGTGCCTAGGCTGATGTTGGATTTCTAAATCAAGGAAAGAGTGTGTGGGTGTATGCATGAGTTTAGAACTGAACTGAACTAAATTACATTCAGAGTTGGTTCCAACCTTTGTGTGATGCTTCTAAGACAGGCCTTTGGCCCATGTAGCAATGCAAGGGAAAAAGCAGATTCAGAAAATAGATAGTTGGATTAAAATGAGTACATCAGTGAAAGCATAACAGCCCCTATTCATTTCAGACAAATTATTTTAACAAGTTTGAAAGTTTGAAAAAGAGGTGTGGGCAGCATAATGATTAAAGGATTATTATTGCTTCTACTGTACAGTTTCAAAGACCTGGGTTCTGTTCCAAACCAAGTCACTGTGTGGAGTTTGTACATTTTCCTCATTGTGTCATAGGCTTCTTTTGGTACTCCAATGTCCTTCTACATATCTCTCATACAAGCATCTTCAGGTTAACTTCCAAGTGAAAATTGTGGTGTGTTCATGAGTGTACCATTGAACGGACTGATGACCCATCCACAATGAGCTTGTGCCTTGTACTTAAAATTGCCAAAAAAGTTTCCCATGTACTCTAGCTGTGTAATGGAAAAAGCTATTTAAGAACAATGAAAGGACAGTTCTTCAAGAAAAACCTTTGGTAATCTATCTTTTTATGTTTAAAACAAGTAGTACCTTTAAGAATATCACTTTAAATAAAAATTTATAAATGTATTAAAAATATAATTTATAGAATCCACATATTTGACAACAATTTATTTTTTGGAAAAAGAAGGGATTATACTGATTAAAGATCAGATCCTAACCCTCAATAACTAGAGTGTAGCACACAGAAGAAGAAGACTAGCATAACACAATTACAAGTACAATACAATACTCAATACAGTTTATTTTTGTACTGCCCCAAATCACACAGGGAGTGCCACAAAGAGCTTTATCAGGCCCTGTTTTTTGACACCCCGCAAGCCTTGAATCTCTAAACAGATAAAAAAAAAAAAAAAACCTCCCAAAAAAACTCTTGTAGCAAAAAAATGGAAGAAATCTTGGGAAAGGCAATTCAGAGAGAGAGACCCCATTCCAGGTAGGCTGGGCATGCAGTGGATGCCAAAAAATGTGGTAAATACAATGCAATACACAAAACAGGACACAAGTAATCATCAATACAATACAATAGTGCAATAGTAATAGTACAAGCAACCTTAACTGCGTATTTTAAAATAGAAATACATTTTCAAATAATGCTGTTTCTGCATAATAGCTAAGAAATTGACTAGGAGCTATTTTATATTTTATATATAATTAAGGTAAGAAACATACTCTGGATAATACGACATGGACAAGAAACAAAACATTTCGACTATGGAAATCAGGTTTGGATATTCTGAACATAATTAATCCATATTTCTTCCAAAAAAATTGAATACAGAGGCAAAAGTTTCTTATGATTCAGTAAATGTTTACAGAATAACTGAGTTTTTGGTGCACACAGCAGCAAACACATCCAGGAATGGTACCATCCATTGACAATATGATTTATTTAAAGGCTCAGGGGTTAAGATTCTGAACTAACTAAGCACAACCTCTAAATTATAAGATATCCACATTCGGCATTCAGTGTTATAGTATGTGCCTGTTTAAAACTTTACTGAGTCACAGTGGTTTTTCTCTACTTAGTCTAGTGAATTTAAGCAATTAGAGAAGGAACAATTGTGCACAACTGGGCAAAGAATATTTCATAAAAAATACACTGTTATCTAAAATATATATAATATGTATATACACCTTGTTAAATTATTTGCAAAGTAAATAAAACTGCTGCAGTAGATAATTACATGATGGTGATGCAGGCTTAATGTGTCTTGTTCGGTAACTGCAGATTATAATTAAAATCTGAAGGTGGATGGACAAGTGTACAACAGTGTCTGTAACTGTTGGAAGGCTGAATATGTCACAAACACAATTTTAATTATACAAGACTTTAAAATTGATATTCTTGAAGGCTGCGTGCAATGGCAACACATTGGTCATCTCTCCTGGACATAATTAAAACAATAAAGTACAGTTTACAAACCACTAATACTAATACTACTACTACTAAATATCATGTGATCCTTGACAAAGTGCAGACTCGTGGTTACCATTTAGTGCTGTATCAGTGTTTTCCTAGGGAATGTAAAGAATTAGTCATGGTGATCAGTTCCTTTTTTATTTAGTATGATAATTTCTAAAGGTAAGTCTTATTTCTCCCAAGGCTTCCTTCCGGGTGAAGGGTGGTGGCAGGCACCAATTAGTCTGCTAAAGATAAGACTAAACTGCATTAAACCACCTTCGCAAAAGCAGCCGCTTACACCTATTACTTTGTGATGACCAAGAGAGCAGCTCAGCTCACATGCCATTTAAGACTTCACATTATTTAGTGCTTATACTTTACTATTGTTTTGCAATGCCTGCCTTAACAGGTTCTCCTGGACTGAGCATTGCATTTACTTTGCTGTATTTCCACTTTTGACAGTCACCAGATCAGTTCCTGACAATTGTAAACTTCAATTATTGCATGACAGCATTTTAAACTTATTTTTGGCATCAACGTTATTGTCCATCCTGTACATAATCATTAAATTAGTTTACAGTGTAATAAAATGTAAAGAGATTGGTAAACATTCAATTTTATCTCCATGTTCATTATTTGTAAATTCTACCAGATCAAAGCACCTTTTAGCATAATATTCTGTCACTTTAATGTGAGTGGAAAGGTATAATAAATATAATGCAAAAAAAATCTGTAATTTCCTATGAAAAAGCTAACTGCGCTAATGAAACATTTTTTCTTTTTGTACCATGTAGAACATGAATGTACAAAATGAAGTTACATATTCTAGTTACTAAGGAAACTCCCAGCGTAGCACCTAATATCACTCAGTTCTGCTGAGTGAAATCAGGAGCTGCACACACTTAAAAAAACTCGGTGGGGAATTCCGCTAAGGGGCTGTATTGATCACATTAAACATCATGACCATGGTGTTTATATTTATCTTCATGCCAACACAAAAATACTTTTGCATCACTAAAACTCATTTTACATGTATTAAGAATTTTTACAAGTTCCATTTGAAAAAGCTTTTCATTTATTAATTTAAGTCACTACATCAGTTACTGCATGGATATACACATTTATTCTAGTGTACATTGTTCATATTATTAGTATCACTGCAATTCAATTTATTTTTATAGCATTTGTTGGGATCAGAGCAGAACTTATATTAATAAATATAAAAAAGCAACAGCTATAAATATGCACCTTATATGAATATATATATACACATAACTCTAATGTTTAATTTTTTAACATCCATATATATAGAGTTTTACAGTATTTCTGTTTATATTCTCCTAATATGAGTAAAGTTAAGTTAATGTAAAATGAGAATAAAACTATTAAATAGAAATTAATGAGAAATGTCAAGCTTGGAATGCCCATGAATCATATTTCAGAAGTTCAGCGAAATGCACTGAATTAGATTAGTTCACCTAGTTTCTGATGTAGGCATGCATGCTTGTTAAAAGCAATTTGCTTGTTAATTTACCATGCATCTTGTTCAATTTTTACTTAGAGTGCAAGTTTAACGCAAGACCTCATTTTGACCAATGCTGAAATCGGAGGACTGCATTTCAGCAGCACAAAGACAACAGTACAGTAGCATATACCTTAGTATGCTACAGAACACTGGAATTCGGACAGCTAATACTAAATGTGTATACCTTGCCTATTTCATATAAAATACATGGTCTAGATTTGAATGACTTAAGGCAGCATCAATGTTTATACAATCTAGAAACTGCTGAAAAGATACTGTAGATGTGTCTGCATATGTGTTTTTTAAATGCTTCTTATCCTGCATAGTTTCTAGTGATAGCGGAGAAAAATTAATACGTGATAGAGGAGAAAAATTAATACTGTTACATGTTATCTTGTAGAATGGAGATCAAAGCATTGATGATATAATACAAGCTAAATGTGACCAATGGTGTACAATGGCAAATGATGTGAAAAAAGTCCATAAAAAATGAAAAAAAAATATGATGCAGCTGCAGTTACCCAAAATTACCAAAGTTCTGCAGCTTCAGTATGTTTCATGGGATTCTGGCAAAAGCTTGACAGGCTGAATTGATTCCACAAACAAAATATCTTCATTTTAAAAACTTTACAAAAAATTCAAAATAAAACAGTTTACACAAAAATAGAGAAAAGATTGGTATTGCAAAGAAAAGAAAAGTTCTTGTTTAAGAGAAGTTCTGTTTAAAGCTTATAAGACTTGTTTAATTTCTTTAAGTTTCCTTATACAGCTGGACCATTTCTAAATGGTCAGAAAACTGTATGTCTATCCCATTTTCATACTGTAAATGGGTCTTTCAGTTCCTGCTAGCACTGGGACCTATTCTAAACAACAACTGATTTAATTAACACACTGTACCTTAGATATGGCAACTTATAGGGGCAAAAGACTATATCATTGTCTATGGCTATGAAAGAAAATTATGTTCTATTCAAATTAAGCAAACACTAATATAAGTTTAACTTAAGACATTAACTTTCTAAGATTGTCTCTTACATATCACATTACTCATCTTGCATAATCTGCATGTTATTTATCCAGTAATATACTCACAACGCATGCATTTTTTTGCTAAAAAGTGCTAATTAGATACTTCAGAAAAAAATCAAGTGCACATCAATAACAGGAAACTCAATTCACATGAGATTGCCTTTTTGAATTTAAAATCTACCTCTCCAATTAATTTATTGGTCAAATTTTATTTTGGCACTTCACTCTCATACAAAAGGCAGTACAGAACAAACCAGTTAAGAACAATTGTATTACCTCTCTCTTAATTCTTAATGTAGACCTTGAAGCCCACCTGATAGAAAACAAAAGGAGTGGGATCAAGAACACTTATAATTAAGGCTTCTTTGTGTTTTAAATATTGCACACAATACCATAACACAAACTCAAGCCTGCAGTTCCAACCTTGCTTGATGAGTCAAATGTGCATTGAGCCCATTTTCATTGTTTGGTTCTACTATTAAGGTCTTAAACAGGGGTTACTTACATTTCATGTCGAAGATGCACAAGACATCATCCCATCAGAACTCATCCCATACATTGATTAGCTCAAAATGATGCCACTGCAACTTTCACCATGAAAAGAAGATGGAAAGTGAGCAAATATAAAATGTTAATTTTGAACATTTTCATTCAACTATAATATAATATAATATAATATAATATAATATAATATAATATAATATAATATAATATAATATAATATAATATAATATAATATAGGCAGCAGTACATTTTAATATTGCTTCAAAATGGCATTTCAGCATTAAGATTCTCTGAATCATATCATGTTACTGGGCTCATTTTAACTAGTATATTAGCTTTATTTTTTTAAGCATTAAGGAAAGTCCCCGCGCAAGGTAAACTTTCATTGAAACATGGTCAGAATGATAGATTTTTTTTAAAGGATCGATTTATTTACTCAAACAAGTAACTCTTTTACATAGCCAGTTAATCAGCTAACAAAAGCTGCAATACAATGGCTACTATACGCCCTTGGCTTTGTAGGTTCTAGTGAAATAGCTGATAACATTGTGAAACAATTCATACTGTTTAAAGTACGTATTTGAAACATACTGCACTTAACATACTAGAGACATTTTCTGTGTGGTGAATATCTGAACTACCTTTTAAAATTTATTATACCAACTAAAAATTAAAGTAATTAAAGTAAAGTTTCTGTATCTGTTAAAGTGTTTCATTGGCTATTTGTGCCATTTTAACCAATTAATTTATTAAGATGTTACTAAAATCAAAATACTACAAAAAATGGTGCCATGTTCCTAACACCAACTGCACTGTTAGACCAGTGCTAATGGAGTAAAAGATGTGCCCCAACAGACCTTCTTGCCCAAACTAGACTACTTTGATTCGCCACAACTCATTTTTTCTGGTAAACTCTTTCATTTCTGATAATATAATGTATTTTCTCTGGTATAACATTTTGCTTGTGATTAACATAATTGACCTTTTTTGTGTTTTAAACTTAGCAGTGTTCCGATTATTTATTTCCTTTAAAATGCAAACATGCAGGATTTTTCCAGGAAAAAAAAAAGCATTTTGATCAAACATGCAGTCTATTGTGGGTAACTCTTAACGACACACTCACACCTATTTACATTTTTTCTTAGTTGCCCAAGTAGTTTGATCAAGACTGAACTGCATGTAGTCAATTCTAAATGGCATATGAGCAAAACAGCAAATACTTTAGCACAATGGCAAAAAAAATTCATAATGCACATGTCAATTGGCAATTAACTTTTTGTAAAAGACTAAATACAGTAGTCATCAGTATATACAAAAAAACAATTGAAAGTATCTAGTCAAGCAAAGCACGATAAAATGTCCCCAGTTAAAAACAATCAATCCCAAAAAACTGTCTCACAGTGGTTCCATTATCTACTGAATTGATCAATCATTGCAAATCTGTTGATACACGAATCATAACATAATAACATAAAAGTGGGTGGTAAAGTTAGAAAATGAAAGGAGAGTACCAGAAATAGGAAGAGTACAGACACAAGCTGAAAGAACCAATGGGAGATGACTGTGAAGAATAGAGATCTCTAATAACATGCAAGCAGCTATTGTCAACAATGTCCTAAATCATAGCTTGTTCGTGTGTGAGGTTGGCATAGTCAAATGTGCCACATTAATTATTCTGAAATTCATGAATGAGAATCAGTAAGTTGCCACAAATCAAATTTACACCTGTAAGTTATATAACTAGTATATATCCCAACAACAGGGCCATGTAAAACACCAAGCCTCATCATATCTCTTGATAGGTTTTACAGAGATGTCTGTGGAGGAACAGAATGGTATGATCAATGGCTCACACTATGTTGTACTATGGGATGATGAATCTTTCTACCAATGCAGTGACAGACTGGTTTCAAACTCAACCACGCATATCAATGGAATTCCATTCACCATTCTCCTAACTGTTCAATCCTATTTGTATTTTTATTGCTGGAAATGGAAGGCCTACAACAAACATCCTTAAGTTCAAATGTCACTGATGGGTACTATTGAGTGATCCTAGTCCAAGTAATCACTATGCTAAACTTCCATGGTATTCCCCCTGCTGCATCCCATTCTATGTGATGTTGATGAAACCATGTGGCCCACAATAAAGGACAGTCAAGTATACTGTATTTCTGTTGAGATGTATAATTTTTTTAACAGCACTATAAACATGTGAACAGTTTTTTTCTTTGACAGTGAAGACCATGTTTTTTTTTATTATTGCATCTCAATATGTTTATTCATCCAAGTTAATACTTATGCACTAGGTATTAGTGACGTAATGCTGTGTGCTTCTCTTATTTGATTTATTCACTTCTGAACAAGCATTTATTGTGTTGATTGGACAAGTAAGTGTGTTAGTGTTTTGCTGCATGTGTCAACTGTTCTCAGAATATCTATACTATGTTGAGTGCTGGATACCAAACTAGCTGAGGTCACCAATAAATCTAATATTCACATATCCCCAATGGTCGAAACAACCCAAATACTAAATGAAAAGCCATGTACACTTCGAAAACACACAGCCCCTACACAGACAGGCAGAAGCACTAGCTTGTCATTGCCATGGAGCTGAAACTTGCAGAGAAACTAATCAATTTTATAGAGTTAACTTATTATTGATGAAAATTACAACTTAATTAATGAAGATTCCATCTGTAAGTAAGCATAACAAGCTCAGAACACTAAAAGAACAGAAACCATGAAAAGGGTCTGTTCTGATTAGAATACAATTTCACTAACAGTGTTGGCAAAAGGAATGTTGTATGAACCAGGGAATAACAGCCCAAAATAATGATATAGTAAATGGATCAAAATTATTTAATGGTGAGAATACCTAACACTTTTATGCATTCTTATACTTCTTACACCTCTGGGTGTGGCAGTGAAAATTAAATCGGGAAGATGAGAATGAGGGTTCACTGGAAAAGAGGAAATGCAGCCAGAATTTAGACTGTATTCATGTTTAACAAAATTTGGTGGGAATGAAAGCAACCCACCCAGTTAAACAGTCAAACACATATTCTTAAGCTTTAAAAGAATAATCATAAACTAGTGCAGGTTTCTTCTGGAGCCTTGTTTTTGCCAAGTTGTGGTGATGCACACATATGTGGGGAAAAAAAACTAATATTACAATAGCCAAGCAGGTGGTAGTCCATGATGCTGATTCATATTGTTGCATTCTGCAATGGCAATACATTTGTCATGAAAGGAAAAACAGTCAAATGATGAGATAACTAGCTGGCATCACAAAATGAGCTTTGACAGTTGTTCTCAAACTGTTGCACACCGGCAGGACCTGTCACACTGGTGAAAGGCTTGGAGTAGCTATGGCAGGACAAAATGAACTGTGCCACACCAAGATTATAAAATAGCTGGTAGGCAGGCAGGCCAAGGTTCATAACAATAGATTGACATTTCAAAGGTTTACTTGAGTGAACATGTTGTATTGGACTGATGTGCAAAAACTGGCCTCAAAATGTGCCCCAACAAGAAAATATACAACCAGACTCTATCGTACTACTGGCAAGCCAATTTGGCCCACAGTGGACTGGGAAAATACTAAAATGCTAATAGCACACCATGTAACAGGCAGAGTGGTAACAGAATTCTTTGAGACAGACATAGCAAGATATTAGAGCAAACAGTGACCAGTGCATATGACTCAGCTGAATGTTGTATGAACTAAATCTTTTTTGTTAGCTCACAGTCCAGAAGTGAACAAAGATAAAGTTTTAAATAGATTAAGAAACTTAACTTTATTCCCTCCTTTTACTTTAACTGCTCCAACGCAAGTTTCTTTACTTCGAATTTCCATATGGCAAATGTGACACTGGGGTACCCTTGAACAAATCCTCCTTTTGATACAGAGAATAAAAAAAAATAAAAAAATCAACATAAAGCTGCAAAATTGATACAAATATTGGGAAGAATTGACTTTTAGTTCAAGGGAGTACAGCCCTATTTAGACTTTATGAGGGGTGGAGTCCTGACACGCATCCGGCGTGTTTCAAAATGTTGAACCATCCAAACATTATGTAGTCAATAATATGAGAGCAGTTCACTGATTTAAGTGGAATACTATAGTCCTTTCCATATCGATAAAATCACTTTATCTTTGTTAGGTTACTGACACTTCTAAACTGACTTGTTTGCTTTGGTAAAAGGTAAAGCTTTAGGCTGTGTGAAAGTCTGATTCAGAGTTCAGCTTATGCTGTCTCTGTAAGAATCAGAGCCAAGACTGTTCCTTGTCAGCAGACAGTACTTTCATTTACAAGCTCTTTATTATATAATTCAGTTCATGGTTTCTATCATTTAGATGTATACAAATCTAATTAAACTGACAGCAGATTAGTCCCCAAGACTCCCACTCAAACCAGCAGAACTCCTACGTGTAAAGGTGATTATTACACGGGGCTTAGGGACCAGCACCACATACAAACAGCTTTCTGGCAGACAGCTAGACTAACTCCACCCTTCTCTCTACTGCTCTCTCTCTCTCTCTCTCTCTCTCTCTCTCTCTGGCTCTCTCACACACCAAAAATATATGAGCTGGGAAAGTCTGATGAGAGTCACTCAAGAGCAGGAGCCAGAGGGAGCAGCTGAAGAGAAGAAAGCCAGAAACACACAGAACTTCAGAAGGTATGGTATCCAAGCCAAATAAACAACTAGAAGTGACCTTGCAGCATTCCAGTCAAGGGTCATTAACACACTGTTTAAGTGTCCGGCTTTTCCTGAGCTTAACTGTTTATTGATTTACTTTTGTTTCAGTCAATAGCAAATTAATGCCTTTTGAAAAGATGGAAACTCCGTCTCAGAAACGTGCCAGCACCCGTAGCTCCGGTACACCACTTTCACCTACTAGGATCACTCGTCTCCAGGAAAAGGAAGAGCTGCGTGACTTGAATGACCGTCTGGCTGTGTACATTGACAAGGTGCGCTCTTTGGAGGTAGAAAATGCTGGCCTACGGCTGCGCATTACTGAATCTGAGGAGGTGGTCAACCGTGAGGTGTCAGGCATGAAGACGGCATATGAGACTGAGTTGGCAGATGCTCGGAAAAACACTTGATTCAGTGGCCAAGGAGAGAGCACGACTGCAGCTGGAACTGAGTAAAGTCAGAGAGGAGTACAAGGAGCTCAAAGCAAGGTATGTTGTGTTTTTCAGCACTTTCACCTCCTCTCCAGCTTGAGCATAGTGCCACCTGGTGGTTACATTTTGTAAATGTTTTTTATTAATTGGAATTCATTTGTTGCCTGTCTTTTCATGTTGGTTGTTTTTGCAGTTTATGCAAAAATTCACTTATTAGATGAAACAGAAGCATTGCTCACAAAAGGTTTCCTAGAAGTGTTAGTTTTTATGTCATTGCTTGAACATAATACGT